>NC_056725.1:842053007-842353007 GCF_019279795.1 Protopterus annectens | reverse complement strand
CACTTCTGCTACCTTGGCTATAAGGGCTTTAAACTGCCAGTTTCATATGCTCAAGTATCCGCAATATATTATGTCACTGCTTAAACAGAAAATGTTGATAAATTCTGAATGTGCAGAAAACAAGGAAATGCAGGATTTATTGCATGCAGCTGAACAAGTTGGAAAGCATACTTTACAATGTGGTTTTGATTCTCTGGAGGCCTCCTGCAGGGCCGCTGTTATGGGTTCTGTCATTAGGAGGCATGCTTGGTTAAAGGAACAAAATTTGCCTGATCATGTCAAAGCAAAATTATTAGATGCTCCATTACAACATGACACCTTTGTTTGGTGTTGAGGCAGAAGAAGTGTTAAAGAAAATGGAGGGCAAAGCAAAATCAATGCAAACGGTCAAGGATTTCTTACAGGTACAGCCTCCAAGATTTAGCAGACACTGGCCACCAAAGAATTGGTCCTTTCCAGTGTCAGACAGGCCACAAAGGGGCAGATCCAGATGCCCTAGAGGCAGATCCCAGCCCCAAGGTTCATACAGGTCTAAACAATGGGGTGCTTCTACCTCCAAAAGTGTAGAAGACAAATCACAGCCATACAGGAAACGGTCTCAATGACTTCCCCCTGCCTGCACCAAGCACTTATCGTCTGGCAGCACCTTTAGGGGGGAAACTAGCACTTTTTTCTCAAAATTGGCACATCATAACCCAGGACAAATGGGTCCTAGACATAGTGTCACAAGGCTACAGTTGTCACTTCCATGCCCTGCCAAGGGCAAACTGTTGGCCAGACCTGCCAAAAAATCAATGGGCAGAGGCACAAAAACAAATCTCATCCCTCATGGAAATGGGGGGGCCATTCAATGAGTACCAGAGCAAGAGAAGGAACAAGGATTTTATTCAAGACTGTTCTTGGTACCAAGAAAAGACCAAGGCCTGGGGGTCAATACTGGACCAAGCTTTACTAAACACATACCTGGATATACCAAAATTCAAAATGTTGACTCTACAGCAGCTTTTACCCATGCTGGGCAAGAAGGCTTGGCTTGTGACTTTAGACCTAAAAGAGGCATACCTGCAAGTCCCAATCAGACAAGCATGTAGAAGATGCCTCAGATTCAAAGCTGGCTCAATGCATTACCAATTCTTTGCACTGCCCTTTGGCTTATCTACTGTGCCCAGGTCTTTACAAAGTGCCGGGCACCAGTAATTGCATTCTGCAGACAAAGAGGAATATAAATATATCCTTACTTGGATGACTGCCTCATTCAAGCAGAGAACAAGGACATTCTACTACAGCATCTGGCATTTGTAAAGGGATTTTTAACAAGCCTAGGGTACACAGTCAACGAAAAGAAATCAAAACTAGTATCCTCTCAAGAGATAATATTCCTGGGTGCAAGCTTAACTACAACTGCCCAGATGGCTTATCTCATGCCAGACAAAGGCAACTGACTACCTTTTTCAAAAAATTGACAACAGAGGCCCAGTTATCTGCAAGAAAAATTCTGCAGGCTTTGGGCTTCATGGCATCCTGCATTCTAATTCCATATGCAAGACTGCATCTGAGGAAACTTCAATGGTACCTAAAAAGTGTCTGGACTCAACATTGCCACAGCCTGGAAACAAGGATTACTCTCATTCCCTGCCTGCAACAGGAGTTTCGATGGTGGGTGAAAGCTTGTCACCAGAACAAAGGACAGCCATTCACTTTACCCCCAGCCAGGCAGACATTAACAACAGATGCATCAGATTATGCCTGGGGAGCCCACATGGCAGGAAGATGTATTCAGGGTACATGGTCCGCAAACCAAATGCATCTACATATCAGTCAAAAAGAGATGCTAGCGGTCCAGAATGCCCTGACAGCCTTTAAGGACCTACTTCATCCGGGACAACTACTGATAGACAGACAACACCACGGTTATGTGGTATATAAACAAGCAGGGAGGCACTCATTCTTACCCCCTTTGCAGACTAGCCATGACTTTGTGGGACACACCATTGACTTACCAAGTACATCTACAGGCACAATTCCTGCCAGGAAAGACAAATACTCTGGCAGACAAACTAAGCAGAAACCTCATGTATCCTCACGAGTGGAAATTGGATCCACAAGTCTTCAGCATGATAACAAGGAAATGGAGATGCCCGGATATAGATCTATTTGCCTCTCCTCACAACTACCAACTAAAATGATTCTGCACAAGGATTTATCACAAACAAGCATGGAAAGTGGATGCCGTATCTTTCAGCTGGAAAAACTTAGCAGTATATTTCTTCCCTCCACTGCCTCTCCTCCCAAAGGTACTCCTAAAGGTCAAACGAGAAGCCAAAGATGATGCTGATTGGTCCAGACTGGCCCTGCCAGTACTGGTATCCAATCCTAAGGAACTTGTCTCAATGCCCGGCTTGGACCTTACCTCAAATACCTTATCTACTGTCTCAACAAAACAATCAGATCCTGAACTGCCAACTCAAGACCTTAAATCTGGCAGCATGGTGAATAATGTAGTCATTCCAAATAGTACAACCTCTGCAAGTGAGGCAGCTGCAGGGTCCCAAAGAGCGAAGTATTCAAACAAAAAGAAAACAGGACCAGCATGCAAGGCACCTTTGAAAATAAATTTATTGATTGAGGTTCTTGAAAAACAGACTGTTTCGGCAAATATTTAACAAAGCCGCCTTCAGTGTTTAAAAAACAACAAAAAAGAACCTGTATTTAAATACTCAAGTGAGTCATGTGCTTCATTACATATGCTCATTCAGACCTGGCTTAGAGCCCACCAAGTTTAATGATCCATTTTTTCTCCATTGAATTTAATAAATTATACCAACCTGATTTGTTATGCCTGGATCTTCTAATTTTATCAATAATGGTAACTAAAAGTAGCCTTTGGGTGTACCAAAGAATGTTTAAAGCATTGGTGTCTCTCGTGTCTGATATCACTAAAGTGTTCAGAGATTCGAAGCTTCAAGGGTCTGGAGGTTTGGCCAATATAGAATGCAGGACATGTACATTTGGCCAAATAAATGACCCAATCTGAAGAACAGTTAGCAAAAAATGTTATATTGAATACTTGAGGGGTGTTTTGACTGCTGAAACTGGTGGTTTTGAGTATGATGTTGCAGTAGATAGTGTCCACAAGGGAAGCAACCAATTAATGGATCCCCTGATAATGTGGTCTGGATACTTTTGGTACCTTTCTTCTCAAGATATTTAAAGTGATTAAAAAAGGCAGATAGATTTTTGCCTTCCCGAAAGGAAAACTAACATCTGTCTCCAAGAATGTCCTGGTCTAGGTTCACATGTTAAAATGTTCCAATTATGTTGAACAATTTGCATCAATATGTTGGTATTCCGACCATATGTGGTGATAAATCTAGGTGTTACTGAAGGTGATTTGTGTCTAGTTTTGTAATGAAGCAATTCAGTGCATTCCATCTGGTCAACTATGTGTTTGGTATAATAGTTGACCCATTTTATACCCACGGTCATGGAATCGATGTACTAAATCATCTCTGAAGTGTCTATAAGTGTGCTGATCAGAACAAATGTGTTTAATGCGCATGAACTGTGATTTGGGAATGTTTTTGCAGATGTGAGGAGGATGAAAGCTGGTTGCATGGAGAAGTGAATTATTTTGGGGGAATTTACGATGAATTTCTGTAGTCAGCATATGATCAGATGCACGGCAAACCAATACATATAAGAAGATAATTTTATCTCTATCATAGCTGACAGAAAATTCAATCCCCCATTTATTTTCGTTCAAATAAGAAAAATTCCGAAAGGTATTCTTTATTCGCTCTCCATACCAACCAGCAGTCATCCAAATATCTGCGCCAAATGTCCATTTCAACCATGTTAATGTTGAGAGTTGTCGTAAATAACCTGTTCTTCAAAGTATGCCATGAACAAATCAGCATACATGGGTGAAAAGGATGCACTCATAGCTGTCCCCTTGGTTTGTAAATAGCATTTGTCTGTGTAAAAAAAACACATTTTTTATCAAAACATGTTCTGTTAAACACAACAGAAGGGTGTTGAAACCTGGCTTGTATATTTCAGTTTTGTTGAGCCAGTATTCCAACGCCTCTAGGCCAGCCCAATGTGGTATGTTGGTATATAATGATTTTGCATCCAATGTGCAAAGTAACCAGTCGGGCTCAAGCTGTGTATCAGATGATCTGTAAAAATTCCGTGGTATCTTGAATTCTAGAACGGACACATTGTAAAAGGGGCTTAAGAAATTTGGTAAGGAATAGAGATAATGGTTCTGTTAATGAATTTCTACCTGAAACAATGGGTCTGCAGGGTGGGTGTTGAAGCTCCTTGTGTATTTTAGGTAGGAAATAAATGTATTGTGGACAAGGGTTGGCAATGGTGAGTTGATGCTGTGTGTTTTGAGTGATGATACCTTCTGCAACAGCTAAACTAAGGAAAGAATCAATCTGTTCCTTGAATACTGGTGTTGGATCAATGGTGAGTTCCGAGTAATAGCGTGCGTTGGATAATTGGTTCAGTGCTTCATGATCATATTGTAATGTATCCTGAATCACTATAGAACCACCTTTGTCAGCACCAATTATGACTAGATTGTGATTGTTTGCCAATGTGTTGATATTTTCCATGCAAATTTTGGATACATTATTAGGTAATGGTGGAATTGATCTAAACTGAAAATGTAGATCTTTGATAATGGCTTGTTGAAACATGTAAACTTGGTGATTCATGGGTGGCATGAATGAAGACCTATGGTATTTAAATTAATCAGAGATCCTTGGTTCTTGTTCCTGGAAAAATTGTTTAAGGTTAAGATTTCTACAAAATGAAACAATATCTTGAACGAAACTTTCTTCAGAAGCAAAAAAACCAGGGATGAATGATAATCCTTTATTAAGAATGTCAATTTCAGAGGAGGAGAGGACATGTGATGAAATATTAGTAATGTTTACAGTGGATGTTCTTCATCTCACATTGCTGCAGTCCTTACACTTGGGTAGTCCGCTGTCCCTCGGTCGGCCCGAATATCAAAGTATAAGGCTGACGTCGGTCAAGGCGCATTTGACTGACATCAGGCCGTCAGGGTACAAATGCGCATGACCGACGTCATATCCTCAGTCTTTTTTGCCGCATGGTCCGATGCAGAAGCAGTATTGCAAGTGCCGGTTGGCGTTCTGAAATTTTTCGATTTCGGAGTTTCAGACCGAGTCAAAGTTGGCTAAGTACCCCGTTGGGGAATATTTTAGTTTTTCTTGCCTCAGTGGTTTACCGGATGTCAGAAAAAGTGAATAACTGTATTTCTTGTGGGAAACAGATACCGCATAGAGACTATCATACTTTGTGTATTCCTTGTTTAGGGCCTGAGCACGACGTTGTTGGGTGTCGCTCTTGTGCTAGATTCAATAAGCGCACTATAAAGAGGAGATTAGATTGTGCCAGGTTAGTCTTCGGGAAGCGGTGCAATTATAAAATGCCGTCGGATGCTCCGCCCGCTTCTTCAAGAAGCGCAAGGACAAAGCAGTTAAGCCTAGGCTAGAAGAACCGTCCGTGCGGACGCCGGTTCTTTAGAGGTGTCGGTGGAGCCGGTGGTTCCACCGGAGGTTTCTTTGGGTTCCCAGGGAGAGACTTTGTTATTGCAGGATGTGGCCTCTCAGGAGGCAGGTCAGGGTGATGGGGCTTCTCAGGTTACTATACTCCCTCCTGCCTAGGGTGGTTAGGCCCTCTCCTTCTGTTCCCAAGGCTTCTCCCAGAGGCAGGCCAGGTTTAGCTTCAGTTGGTGTCACCCCTAGTTCTTCAGGAACTGTGCCCAAGAAGCATATGCTTAAAATGGCAGAAGATTTGATTACTTTGATTAGGGTTCTTTACCCCTCCTGATAAGAGACCTAGGGTGGAGCCTGAGCTAGGAGTTTTGAGCAGGCTTCGGATGTTTCAGAGTCTTCGGCTGAAGACTTGTTGCAGGAGTACTCTCCTTATTCTGATTCTGATGTGGATGATTCTACTCCTTCTGCTTCTCCTCCTGAGGATTTTTCTTTTCAGAAACTCTTCATTCCATGAGGGAGCATTTTAAGTGGGAAGGTCAGGACTTCTCTGATTCCAGGAAAAGGCTTAGGGAATTTTTGTTTTACCCCAGCATAGGCCTTTGGCTATACCTCCTGTTTTGGATGTAGTGGAAGATGTTTTACAGAGGCTTCTCTTAATCCTGATTCTCTGCCTCCTGCTCCTGTTAAACCGGATAGGTATTACAGGGTGCCTGAAGCTCATAAGTATCTTTTTAAGAGTCCTAGTGCAGACCCAGAAACTGTTAGCCAGGGGCCTAAAGGTGTTAAAGCTTCTGTTGTCAAGAATCTGGTTCCTGCAGATAAAGAGGCCAGGGCCTTGGATAGATGGGGAAAGAAAGTTTATACTTCTTCCACTCTAGCTATGAGGGCTTTGAATTGCCAGTTTCACATGTTGAAATATCAAAACTATCTCCTTTCACAATTGAAGTCTAAGGTTGATGCTCTGGCGGAAGGTATTGATTGTAAAGAGTTACAAGATTTAGTACATGTTTCTGAACAGGTGGGTAAGCATTCTTTGCAATGTGGTTTTGATGCTGTACAGGCCTCGTCTAGGGTGGCTGCCACTGGGTCAGTTCTTCGCAGGCATGTCTGGCTGAGGGATCAAAATTTATCTGACCATGTTAAAACAAGGATTTTAGATGCTCCTTTACAATCTGATCTGTTGTTTGGTTCTCCTGTTGAGGCAGTTTTAAAGAAAATGGAAGACAAGGATAAGTCTATGCAGACTGTTAAAGATTTTTTGCAGGTTCAGCCTCCGAAGTTTAGTAGAAATTGGCCTACTAAGGGGTGGACGTATCCTTCTTATGATTCCCAGTCTAGGGGTAGATCTAGACGTGGCAGGGGCAGAGCTCAGGGCTCTTTCAGGCCTAGAACAGGGAGTTCTCCTACACAGTCTTCGGGTGAGGGCAGGGGTCAGTCCTTTCGTAAACAGACCCAATGACCTACCTTTTCAGCTGCCAGAGCCTTCTCGTCTGGCAGCACCTTTGGGAGGAAGGTTGGCACTTTTCAAAGAAAATTGGAGTTTAATTACCCAAGACAGATGGGTATTGGATATCATACACCACGGTTACAGATTTTATTTCCATACCTTGCCTCCTTTCAAAGGCATGCCAGACGTTCCTCCTCAACAAAGAATAGAGGTTCACAAGCAAATTTCTCTGTTACTCCAAATAGGGGCCATACAGCCGGTCCCTATGCCAGAAGTGGGCCTAGGATTTTATTCTCGCCTGTTCCTAGTACCAAAGAAAGGGAACACGTGGAGACCAATTTTGGATTTATCTATCCTCAACACTTATCTGGACATTCCCAAGTTCAAAATGTTGACGTTGCAACAGCTTTTACCTCTGCTGGGCAAAGATCATTGGATGGTAACTTTGGATCTCAAGTAGGCTTACCTTCATGTTCCTATCAGACTAAGTTGCAGGAAGTATCTGCGTTTTCGAGCTGGGACTTCTCACTATCAGTTCTCTGCATTGCCCTTTGGCTTATCTACTGCGCCCAGAGTGTTCACGAAAGTTCTGGCTCCAGTGATAGCTTTCTTCAGGCTAAAAGGAATACAGATTTATTCTTATTTGGACGATTGCCTGATTCTGGCTCAAGGAAGGGACGAGCTTCTTCATCATTTGGAATATGTGATAGCAGTGCTAAGATGCCTGGGGTATTCTGTGAACGAAATAAAGTCCAGTCTAGTACCCTCTCAGGACATGTGCTTTCTGGGTGTAAGACTGAATACAGCATCCCAGATGGCCTTTTTAACCCCGGACAAACAAAAGAATCTTTCCCTTTACTTCCATCAACTATCTCATCAGTCCGGGCTGACTGCAAGGACAGTCCTTCAAGCCTTAGGGTTCATGGCATCTTGTATTCTGGTGCTTCCCAATGCCAAACTGCATATGAGGAAGCTGCAATGGTATCTCAAAAATGTATGGACACAGCACTGCCAGGATCTGGACACTGTCATTCAAATAATACCTTGCATTCAAAAGGAATTTTTGTGGTGGGCTCAGGAATGTCACCTAAACAAGGGACTCTCTGTGACCCGGCCAGAAGCGAGTCAGATTTTAACGACAGATGCCTCAGACAAAGCTTGGGGAGCTCATCTAAATGGAAAGTGGATACAAGACAAGTGGCCTGCCAGACTACAACATCTACATATCAACTTGAAGGAGATGTTAGCAGTCCAGTTTGCATTAATAGCTTTCAAGGATTTACTTCTTCCAGGGCAGGTGTTGATTCTAACAGACAACACAACTGTCATGTGGTACATCAACAAGCAAGGGGGAACACATTCTTATCCTCTATGCAGACAAGCAATGATTTTGTGGGAGACTGCTCTCAGTTTACAGCTCAATCTTCAGGCAAGGTTTCTGCCGGGAGCACAGAACTCCTTAGCAGATGTGTTGAGCAGACAATTATGGATCCCCACAGTGGAAATTGGATCCTCATGTATTTCAGAAATTGACAGTGTCCTGGGGAACTCCAGACATAGATCTGTTCGCTTCTCCACTAAACCATCAGCTGCCAAAGTTTTGCACGAAAATGTTTCATCCCACAGCTTGGAGAGTGGATGCTCTTTCTTTCAATTGGAGCAATCTTCATGTGTATGCCTTTCCACCTCTGCCTCTCCTCCCAAAGGTACTGCTAAAGGTCAGACAGGACAAGCCAAGGATGATTTTAATAGCTCCAGATTGGCCTCGACAGCACTGGTACCCATTACTGAGAAGTCTGGTACGGAAGCCTCCATGGCCTTTGCCTTCGGTTCCACACCTGTTGTCCCAGGAGGACAGTCATTTGCTCAATGTCAAACTTCACTCTCTTCACCTAACAGCCTGGCATATTCTATTTTGAACCATAGAGGGTCTCAACTTCCACAACAAGTTTTGAATGTGATTTTGGAAGCTAGAAGGCCTAGTACAAGGAAAGTGTATGCAGATAAATGGAAGAGATTTTTATTTTGGAGTGCAGCAAAGGATTTTGATGTTTGAGCCTAATTTAAGTGTGGCTCTTCAATATCTTACTGAGTTACTGGACAAAGGTTTGTCCTTCTCTTCTATTAAGGTTCATGCTGCAGCAATTTCAGCTCACTATGACTGTGACCCACCATTGTTTTCTCATCCTTTGTTCAAGCAATTTCTGAGAGGGGCAAAGAATATAAGACCCCCACGTAGAGCTCCTACTCCTGCGTGGGATCTCAATTTTGTGTTGGAGAAACTCACTCTACAACCATTTGAGCCTGCAGCTACTGCTGAGTTGAAATATTTATCATGGGAGACTGCCTTTTTGTTGGCCATTACCTCTGCAAGAAGGGTTTCTGAATTGCAGGCCCTTATGGCGGTTGAGCCTTTCTTAATTTTCCATAAGGATAGGGTATCTTTACGTACTAATCCTTCCTTTATGCCTAAAGTGGTTTCTAGTGTGGCTTTAAACCAAACTATTCATTTGCCTACTTTTTATGCAAATCCCCAAAATAAAGGGGAAAAGATTTTGCACACTTTAGATGTACACAGGCAGTTGCGCTATTATTTGGACAGAACTAAAGGGTTCAGGCAGTCTCAGCAGTTATTTGTTTCTTTTGCTTTGAGTTCTCAGGGCAAGCCTGTGTCAAAACAAACTATTTCTAAGTGGATTGGGTTTTGCATTGCTTTCTGTTATTCCCATCATGGCAAGGAGATTCCAGCTGGGATTAGGCCTCATTCCACTAGGGCTACTGCCACTTTGACAGCTTTTTTGAGGGGGGTGGCAACCAAGGATATTTTGGAGGCAGCTACTTGGAGTTCAGTGCATACTTTCTCTAGGCATTATCACCTACCACTTTACTCTAAATCCAGGGCTGGTTTTGCCACTGCTGTTTTGCAGGGCATTTTGGCAGCTCCTGCTTCCTTATAGTTTGGCCATCCTCCCTTACCTCTGCTTTGGGATTCTACCCAAGTGTAAGGACTGCAGCAATGTGAGATGAAGAACATAGTACAGTTTTGTACCTACCATAAATGTAGATGTTCGAAGATCCACATTGCTGCAGTCCAATTTACCCTCCCTCCTTCCCCTCTGTAGTCAGAGGTGGTTGTGTGGGTTGGGTTGTAAATATTGTGTATATAGTATATATTGTACATATAATTAGTGCAAGGGTGGTTGGTTGTTTGCTGTTTTTTGGTTTTGACCTTTATTTTTAAGGTCTTCTGACATCTGGGGCAAGAAAAGACTGAGGATATGACGTCGGTCATGCGCATTTGTACCCTGACGTCCTGATGTCAGTCAAATGCGCCTTGACCGACGTCAGCCTTATACTTTGATATTCGGGCCGACCGAGGGACAGCGGACTCCCCAAGTGTAAGGACTGCAGCAATGTGGATCGTCGAACATCTACATTTATGGTAGGTACAAAACTGTACTTTGTTTGGTCACAAACATCTCTAATAGCGTTTCCATGTTGTCTATATCTTTTATGTTTCCTGCCCCCCCTCCTCCTACGTGTAAATCCTGTGAGGGGACAGAATTTCTTCTCTTGGATACTGGTGAGCCTGTGGCACCCCCTGAATCAGTGTCAAGACATGAGGATGAATATTCATCAGCTGAAGTGTCAGTATAGTTATATGTGCCTTTCTTAAGGATAGATTTAGTCTGTTTCCTCTTGGGATAGGTACGATTCGAAGGAGAAAATCGTACATGTTTGTTTTTGTTTGTAAAATTGAAGGGATCCCCTCTGGTATAATCATCTCCCTTTGGAACTTTTTCTTTTTCCTATCCTTAAGCTGTGATTCCAGTGTCATAAGTTCCTTGCTTATGTTCTTGATACTATTTGTATATATGGTCTGACCCTCAAATTGCTTGGCCTTATCACTAAGAGAAGAAATGGATTTAATTTCTTGTTCATTGACTCTGTTATGGAAATTTGCTAGTACTTCAACAAATTTCAGGGTTGTCTCTTGTTGAATTTCATTCCGTTTCAATAGAAGATAATCGGGAATTAACCAATGGTTGGGTACGTACTTGTAACCCTCGTGGAGTGATGCCTTTGAGTAAATATGCACGAAAAAGTTTGTAATGCCAAACGTTATTTCTCAAAGATCTCATATGTTTGTTAAGATTTGAAAAAATGTTTACACAATTTTCATCAAGGCCTGTGTTGCCAAGGTCATCCAACTTTTCACCAAGGGGACCAATTCCAAAAACAGAAAGTCTCTGTCAGAAGACAGCCCATTTATTAAATGATGCAATTCCATGTTTAAATATATTAATAAAGACCGCTTTCCAAAATAATACCAAAGTTAAATAGACCTGAGCCGGTTCAGCATAGGATCAATAAGCAGCAGACCAATATAATATTATAGCTGACATAAGTAAATGTGAAAATATTCCCAAAGGGACTATTCACCTGGATTGGGTCTATTGCCGGTCCTGTCTGAAACAATAAGCCTTAGGTCCGAAGCATCGTATGGCTCCTTACTCAAAATGATAGTTGGAGTAATATTTGACAACAGGCTGAAAAAACGAGATCTAAAATCTTACTGATGATAATCTTAAATAGATTGAAAGGCCCGTGATGTGGAAATGTATAAAAAATTCTAATTAATGCACAATTTGTGTTGAGTATTGTAGTATTAGGCCAAGTGTACAATAGCTCAAACTAATATGGAATGAAAATCTAAAAATTAATATAAAAATGTGTACAGATTGATTCTGATGCTATAGTCATACAACAATAAAACAATCCTTATGTAGCAGTTCAAAAAAGTGAGGCCAAGCAAAAGTGATGGTCATCAGAAACCATATATAAATGGTTTGATATTAGCAAATGTCTAACAGCAAGATTGTCCACTATTGAGCCCCAAAAAACTTAATGGGTCCAATATTGACATTAATGCTGAGCTTACTATTAAAACAAGAAAAGAACATAAAAGAAAGGCGTGACAAGGATGTATAGGAAGCCAGTGAATATGCCATCAAAAATCATTATTAAGGACTCGCACCACCTCCATATCAAAGAAGGTGGAAACAACACCTATTACTTGAATTGCTATAAAGAAATGTCACACCTGGTGTTAAACACAATCGTGATTTGTATATCTTGTATGAGCCCTAGTAACAAAACAAAGGCATAAATGTATTGTTGCCAACTATGAGACACCCAGCTCCTCAGATTATCAGTTTTGGATAGAAATAAGCCATCTACCTAATATGTTAAAAATACTAAAGACATCAGTTCAAATAATATGAATGTTGAAATATAATGTGAACTAAGCACAGCTTATCATAACAATAGTGAAAAACACAAATGCCATATAACTAATGATACAAAGCACCACCAACTAGATGATACCCATTGTCAATAAAAAACATGTAAATTTTAAGCTTCAGTTATGGGTGTTACCCAAGAAAATGCAATTATTGAAAACACCCTATGAATATAAACTGAGCTCAACGTAAGTTGAGTAAAAAGTCAAATATTAACCTTACCTAGCTAAGAGTATAGCCAAATATCTATATTTGGGTTGTAATGCAGAAGCACATAAACTATAAAAAATGTGGTGACCAAGAGAATAACATATAAATCACTATAGGCAGTTGTATATTGGTATACATCCAAAAATGTGCTTCAGTATAGCAAAAAAGGGGGGGGTAGAACTGTTCGGTTAACAAAGGCACATAATAAGCTGTTACCATAAAAAAACTTTCATTTAACTCGCCCACAGGTCTTGCCTAAATGTTTAAGAATAAACATGAAGTATAACACCATCTTTAAATTAAATGTTGGTCCCGAATAGGCCGAATATTATAAATAAAGTAATGTGTATACTGTGTAAACCAATTCATTAAACTATTAATATTTAACGAAATACAATTGTCGAAAGTATTCATATGGTTCACAATGAGCAATACTTTGCCCAGCATAAAGAAAAAACATATTAACTTGTTAATAAAAGTCCATGTAAAGATTGTCTTATTGCAAAGACAAGAAAACAAAAAAACAAAGTCAGCAGATGCATTCAGATCTTCTGAAAACACTCCACAGTGGTTAACAAAAAGAGTTTAAGAAAACCAGTACTTAATGATGTCTTGCTGATGGTGAACATCTAAATGGTGTTGCTTGGTTGAAAAAACACACATCAGTTTGTTGTGAACTTCGAAAAAAGAACAGGCAACCTCAAAAATATAGTCTCTTAAACTTCCCTCTGCTGGAACAAATGAAGAGAAATGTGCAGCAACTAAGCCAAAAAGCAATGAAGAGAGATGCCAACAAATGAGCCACGAAGCATCTTTGTTTGTGGTAAAGGCAGCTAACAAATAATCCAGTCAAGGCAGGCCAAACATAAAAGTCTTGAAATTACATAGTTCATGAGAAAGAATGGAAAGTACCTGAGGTTATTTAAAAACTGCAAACAGCAAGTTAAATTTCCAAATAGGTGAACTCTGCCAAAGACAGTTCCAAAAGATATATAAATCCAATAGTGCAGTTAAAACTGCAGAAGGTGCCACAGGCCAACCGCAGAGAAAAAACAGGAAACTCCAAATAGTACAACCTCTGCGAGTGAGGCAGCTGCAGGGTCCCAAAGAGTGAAATATTCAAACAAAAAGAAAACAGGACCAGCATACAAGGCACCTTGAAAAGTACCTGAGGTTATTTAAAAACTGCAAACAGCAAGTTAAATTTCCTAATAGGTGAACTCTGCCAAAGACAGTTCCAAAAGATATATAAATCCAATAGTGCAGTTAAAACTGCAGAAGGTGCCACAGGCCAACCACAGAGAAGAAACAGGAAACTCCAAATAGTACAACCTCTGCGAGTGAGGCAGCTGCAGGGTCCCAAAGAGCGAAGTATTCAAACAAAAAGAAAACAGGACCAGCATACAAGGCACCTTGAAAATAAATTTATTGATTGAGGTTCTTGAAAAACAGACCGGTTTCGGCAAATATTTAACAAAGCCTTATTCAATGTTTAAAAAAACAACAAAAAAGAACCTGTATTTAAATACTCAAGTGAGTCATGTGGTTAATTACATATGCTCATTCAGACCTGGCTTAAAGAGCCCACCAAGTTTAATGATCCATTTTTTCTCCATTGAATTTAATAAATTATGCCAACCTGATTTGTTATGCCTGGATCTTCTAATTTTATCAATAATGGTAAAACTAAAAGTAGCCTTTGGATGTACCAAAGAATGTTTATATAAAGCATTGGTGTCTCTCTTGTGTCTAATTATCACTAAAGTGTTCAGAGATTCGAAGCTTCAAGGGTCTGGAGGTTTGGCCAATATAGAATGCAAGACGTGCATTTGGCCAAATAAATTACCCAATCTGAAGAACAGTTAGCAAAAAATTAACAGAACCATTATCTGTATTCCTTGCCAAATTACTTAAGCCCCTTTTACAATGTGTCTGTTCTAGAATTCAAGATACCATGGAATTTTTACAGATTATCTCTGATACACAATATACAAGCCAGGTTTCAACACCCTTTTGTTGTGTTTAACAAAACATGTTTTGACAAAAATGTTTTTTTACAATGACAAATGCTATTTACAAACCAAGGAGACAGCTATGGGTGCATCTTTTGCACCCATATATGCCAATTTGGTCATGGCATACTTTGAAGAACAGGTTATTTACAACAACTCTCATAACATTTACATGGTTGAAATGGACATTTGGCGCAGATATTTGGATGACTGCTGGTTGGTATGGAGAGCGAATAAAGAATACCTTTCGGAATTTGTTTCTTATTTGAAAGAAAATAAAGGGGATTGAATTTTCTGTCCGCTATGATAGAGATAAAATTATCTTAGATGTATTGATTTGCCATGCATCTGATCATATGCTGATTACAGAAATTCATCGTAAATTCCCCCAGAATAATTCACTTCTCCATGCAACCAGCTTTCATCCTCCTCACATCTGCAAAAACATTCCCAAGTCACAGTTCATGCGCATTAAATACATTTGTTCTGATCAGCATAGACACTTCAGAGATGATTTAGTACATCGATGCCATGACCGTGGGTATAAAATGGGTCAGCTATTACATACCAAACACACAGTTGACCAGATGGAATGCACTGAATTGCTTCATTACAAAACTAGACACAAATCACCTTCAGCAACACCTAGATTTATCACCACATATGGTCAGAATACCAACATATTGATGCAAATTGTTCAACATAATTGGAACATTTTAACATGTGAACCTAGACTTCAGGACATTCTTGGAGACAAATGTTCGTTTTCCTTTCGGAAAGGCAAAAATCTATCTGCCTTTTTTAATCACTTTAAACATCTTGAAGAAAGGTACCAAAAGTATCCAGACCACATTATCAGGGGATCCATTAATTGGTTGCTTCCCTTGTGGACACTGTATCTATTGCATCATCATACTCAAAACCACCGGTTTCAGCAGTCAAAACACCCCTCAAGTATTCAATATAACATTTTTTGCTAACTGTTCTTCAGATTGGGTCATTTATTTGACCAAATGCGCATGTCCTGCATTCTATATTGGCCAAACCTCCAGACCCTTGAAGCTTCAAATCTCTGAACACTTTAGTGATATCAGACACGAGAGACAGCAATGCTTTATATAAACATTCTTTGGTACATCCAAAGGCTACTTTTAGTTTTACCATTATTGATAAAATTAGAAGATCCAGGCATAACAAATCAGGTTGGCATAATTTATTAAATTCAATGGAGAAAAAATGGATAATTAAACTTGGTGGGCTCTTTAAGCCAGGTCTGAATGAGCATATGTAATTAAGCACATGACTCACTTGTGTATTTAAATATAGGTTCTTTTTTGGTGTTTTTTTTTAAACACTGAAGAAAGCTTTGTTAAATATTTGCTGAAACCGGTCTGTTTTTCAAGAACCACAATCAATAAATTTATTTTCAAGGTGCCTTGTATGCTGGGCCTGTTTTCTTTTTATTTGAATAATGTAGTCATACAAAATGCACCTCTCACTAAAGTGGTGATGGATGTCATATTGGAGGCCAGAAGGCCTAGCACTAGAAAATCTTATGCTGCAAAATGGAAAAGATTCTGTGCTTGGAACCGGACACAAGGAATTGACACAGCTGTACCAAATATCCCTCAGATTTTGCAATATTTAACGGAGATGCTAGACAAAGACCTATCTTTTTCATCATTTAAAATTCATGCCTCTGCCATTTTGGCTCATTACAATACAGAGCCACCAATCTTTTCTCATCCTTTAAGGCAGTACCCCAGAGGAGCCAAAAACTTAAGGCCTCCAAGGAGATCACCAATACCTGCATGGGACCTCAACTATGTCTTGGAAAAACTCACCCTGCCTCCTTTTGAGCCAGCAGCTACAGCTGATATAAAGTTTTTATCTTAGAAAACAGCTCTGCTCCTAGCAATAACTTCTGCAAGATGAGTTTCAGAGCTGCAGGCACTCATGGCTGTGGAACCTTTTATCATTTTTTTATCCAGACAGGGTTTCTCTGAGGACAAACCCGGCATTTATGCCTAAGGTAGTGTCCAGTGTGGCCCCCTTAACCAAGCTATTCATCTGCCAACCTTTTATCCAAATTCACAGAACAAGGTGGAGAGAATTCTGCATTCTTTGGACATGCACAGACAGCTTTGATTCTACTTTAACAGAACCAAAGTTTTCAGAAAGAGCAATTGCTAGTCGCATATGCTGCAGGATCACAAAGAAAGGCGATCTCAAAGCAGACTATTTCAAATTGGATAGTCCACTGCATTCATTTCTGCTATTCACAACATGACAAGCCAGTGCCTAAGGGCATTAGGCCTCATTCAGCCAGAGCAGCAGCCACTTCAGCAGCCTTCCTCAGGGGAGTACCAACCAAAGACATTTTAGAGGCCGCTACATAGAGTTCAGTGCACACCTTTACAAAGCACGATCATTTACCACTCTACTCTTAAGTCCAGGGCAGGCTTTGCCACTGCAGTTTTGCAGGGCCTCATAGCCGCTCCTAATGCTATTTAGCCCCAGCCTCCCAACCATAGCTTTGGGATTCAACCCAATTATAATGACTGCAACAGTGAAACACAAAGAACATTGTACAGTTGTGTACACTTAACATAAATGTAGATGTTAGTGTATTCACTGTTGCAGTCCAGGTTACCCACCTGCCACCCCCTTACTTTTGCTAGAACTTCTCTGTGCTTCTCTAGTCTATACAACCTATGTGGTGTATTTGCTTGTAGATGAAGACAAAATATACTTTGGTGCATGTATGTTTTATTAACATATTTTTAGACTACACTTTTGGGGGCACCTGACATCTGAGGCAAGAAAAACGGAAGAAAATGGCGTCGGATGCATCTTTTATACCCCTGATGCTCTGAGATCAGGGAAGAGGCGACAACAACCGACGCCAGACCAAGACTTTGGAATTCAGGCCGACTGAGGGCAGCCTGCCAGCAGGATAACCCAATTGTAATGACTGCAACGATGAATACACTCTAACATCTACATTTATGGTAAGTGTACACAATTGTTCTTTAGGGGGAAGGTTGGCCTTTTTCTCAGATGTCTGGGCTTCTATCACAGATGACAAATGGGTGCTCAGAACAGTGTCCCTGGGGCACAAGTTTTCTTTCTGCACCTTTCTAGCTCTCAAGGGATTCCCAGACATTCCTCCAAACCAAAAGGCAGAAGTAGGAAAAACAAATTTTGTCTTTGTTTCATCTGGGAGCAGTAGAGTCAGGTCCTGCTCAACAGGTAGGCCAGGGCTTTTATTCTAGGCTTTTCCTAGTTCCAAAAAAAAGAGGGCACCTGACATCCTATCCTAGATCTTTCCATTCTGAACTCTTTTTTTTTTTTTAGTAATTCCAAAGTTCAAAATGCTTACTCTGCATCAGTTGCTACCAATGCTAGAAAAGGATTCCTGGCTGGTAACCTTGGATCTCAGAGGCCTATCTGCACATCCCTATCAGGGAAAGTTGCAGGCAGTATCTTCATTTCAGAGTGGGCAAGCAACATTATCAATTCTCCACGCTGCCCTTTCGCTTATCTACTGCTCCCAGAGTCTTCACGAAGTGCCTGGCCCCAGTCATTGCTTTCTGCAGGCAGAAAAAAATTCAGATTTGCCCTTACTTGGATGACTGTGATTCAAGCAAGTTCTCAGGAGCAGATACTAAAGGATCTGGAATTCGTAAAGACTCCTCTCTTCCCTGGGTTACACACTCAACAAGGAAAAATCAAAAATGGTACCATCCAAGGAGATAACATTCCTGGGAGCGAGTCTGAACAGAGCCACCCAGATGATGCATCTCACCCAGGAGAAGCAGACAACTCTTTCAGTTTACTTCAAGAACTTGGCAAGCCTGTCCCAGCTCCCTGCATGGAAATACCTGCAAGCTCTGGAATTCATGGCAACTTGTATTTTCATGATTCCATATGCAAGACTGCATATGAGGAAATTGCAATGGTACCTCAAGAACATTTGGTGTCAACACACACAGGACCTGGATATGATGATCCCTCTGCTTCCATGTCTGCAGATGGAGTTTCTATGGTGGGCAACAGCCTGTCTACAAAACAAGGGCATGCCCTTTCGGACATCTCCTGCCACCCAATTTCTGACTACAGACGTATCAGATTACACTTGGGGAGCCCACCTGGATGGAAGATGCATACAGGGATGGTGGAATGCCCAACAGATGCACCTGCACATAAATCTAAAGGAGTTGATTGCAGTTCAACAGGCCTTACTAGCCTTCAAGCACCTTCTTTCTCCAGGGACCTTGCTTGTCAGAACAGACCACACCGCAGTCATGTGGTACATCAACAAGCAGGGAGGAATGCACTCTTACTATCTGTGCAGACAAGCATGAATCTTTGGTCCATGGCAGCATCCCTGGACCTGCATCTCCTAGTTCAGTTCCTTCCAGGAAGGCTCAGTGTTTTGGCAGACCAGTTGAGTAGGCAAACCCTGGATCCTCACGAGTAGCAGCTGAACAGAGCAGATGTTCTTCATCTCACATTGCTGCAGTCATAACTTATGGGTAGTCCGCTGTCCTCGGTCGGCCCGAATACCAAGGTATTAGGCTGACGTCGGTCATGGGTGCTCAGATCTGACGTCAGAGTGTCAGGGTATTAAAGCGCATGACCGACGTCATATCCTCAGTCTTTTTTGCCACATGGTCTGATGCAGAAGCAGCGTTTGCAAGTGCCGTTTGGCGTTCTGAAATTTTCGTATTCTGAGTTTCAGACCGAAACCAAGTTGGGCTAAGTACCCCGTTGGGGAATATTTTTGTTTTTTCTTGCCTCAGTTAATTCCGGATGTCAGAAAAAGTGAATAATTGTATTTCTTGTGGGAAACCGATACCGCATAGGGATTACCACTCTCTTTGTATTCCTTGTTTGGGGCCTGAGCACGACGTAGTCGGGTGTCGCTTTTGTGCTAGGTTTAATAAGCGCACCATTAAACGTAGGTTAGATTGCGCTAGGCTTGTCTTGATGGCGGTGTAATTATAATATGCCGTCGGATCCTCCGACGCCCGCTACCACGAAGAAGCGCAAAGAAAAATCGTTAAAGTCCAAGCAGGATGAGTCGTCCATTCCGGACGCCGGTTCTTTAGAAACTACGGTGGAATCTGTGGATCCAGCCGAGGTTTCAGTTGAGTCTCAGGGGGAGACATTAATTTTGCAGGATGTGGCCTCTCAGGAGTCAGGTCAGGCTGAGGGGGCCTCTCAGGTTGCTGTTCTCCCTTCCTTGCCTAAGGTGGTTAGGCCTTCTCCTTCTGTCTCTAAGGTTCCTTCCAAAGGCAGGCCTGGTTTGCCTTCCACGGGTGTCAGTCCTAGTTCTGCAGGTTCTGTGCCTAAAAAACACATGCTTAAAATGGCAGATTTAATTTCTTTAATTGAGGTTCTATGCCCCCTCCTAAGAGGCCTAGGGTGGAGCCAGAGGTGGAAAGTTTGGAGCAGGCTTCAGATTACTCAGAGTCTTCGGCTGAAGACATTCAGGATTTTCCTCCTTATTCTGATTCAGACGCAGAGGATTCCACTCCTTCTGCTTCTCCTCCAGAGGATTTTTCTTTTTCAGAAACCCTGCATTCTATGAGGGAGCATTTTAAATGGGAAGGTCAGGATTTCTCAGATTCCCGAAAGAGGCTTAGGGAATTTTTGTTTTTACCACAGCATAGGCCCTTGGCTATACCTCCTGTTTTGGATGTTGTTCAAGACGTTTTCTCTGAGGCTTCCTTTAATCCAGACTCTTTGCCTCCTGCGCCAGTTAAGCCAGATAGGTATTACAGAGTGCCTGAGGCTCATAAATATCTGTATGAGTCCAAGGGCTGACCCAGAAACTATTAGCCAGGGACCTAAGTGTGTCAGGGCTTCTGTTGTAAAGAATCCAGTTCCTATGGATAAAGATGCTAGAGCTTTGGATAGGTGGGGTAAGAAAGTGTATACCTCTTCCACTTTAGCAATGAGGGCTTTGAATTGCCAGTTTCATATGTTGAAGTACCAGAATTTTCTCCTTACTCAGTTAAAATCTAAAGTGGATGCTTTGGCAGAGGGCATAGAGTGTAAGGAATTACAGGACTTGGTACATGCCTCTGAACAGGTGGGTAAGCATTCTTTGCAGTGTGGTTTCGATGCTTTACAGGCTTCTTCCAGGGTGGCTGCCACTGGTTCAGTTATTCGCAGGCACGCCTGGCTTAAGGATAAGAATTTGTCAGAGCATGTTAAAACTAGAATTTTGGATGCTCCTTTGCAGTCTGAAGTTTTGTTTGGTTTTCCTGTGGAGTCTGTCTTGAAGAAAATGGAAGACAAGGCTAAGTCTATGCAGACTGTTAAAGATTTTTTGCAAGTGCAGCCCCCTAAGTTTAGCAGGAATTGGCCTACTAAGGGATGGGCTTATCCTTCTTCTGATTTACAGTCTAGGGGTAGATCTAGACGTGGTAGGGGCAGAGCACAGAGTTCTTTCAGGCCTAGAACATGGAGTTCACCTGCACAATCTACAGGTGAGGGCAGGGGCCAGTCCTTTCGTAAACAGGCCCAATGATCTGCATCTTCAGCTGCCAGATTCTTCCTGTCTGGCAGCTCCTTTGGGAGGAAAGTTGGCACTCTTCAAGCAAAACTGGCTATTAGTCACCCAGGATAAATGGGTGTTGGACATTATAGACCGAGGCTACAAATTTTATTTCCATACATTGCCTCCTTTCAAAGGCATGCCAGACATTCCTCCTCAACAAAGGGTAGAGGCTCACAAACAGATTTCTTTACTTCTTCAAATGGGGGCTATACAGCAGGTCCCTCTGTCAGAGGTGGGCCTAGGATTTTATTCTCGCCTATTTCTAGTACCAAAGAAAGGAAACACTTGGAGGCCGATTTTGGATTTATCTATCCTCAACACATACCTGGACATTCCAAAATTCAAAATGTTGACGTTGCAACAACTTCTACCTCTGTTGGGCAAAGATCATTGGATGGTAACTCTGGATCTCAAAGAGGCTTATCTTCATGTTCCTATCGGGCCCAGTTGCAGGAGATACCTGCGTTTTCGGGCTGGGACTTTACATTATCAGTTCTCTGCATTGCCCTTTGGCTTATCTACTGTGCCCAGGGTGTTCGCAAAGGTTCTGGCTCCGGTGATAGCCTTCTTAAGGTTAAGAGGAATACAAATTTATCCTTATTTGGACGATTGCCTGATTCTTGCTCAAGACAAGTACCAACTTCTTCATCATCTACAGTATGTGATGGCAGTGTTAAGGTGCCTAGGGTATTCTGTGAATGAAACAAAGTCCAGTCTAGTACCCTCTCAGGAAATGTGCTTTCTGGGTGTGAGACTGAATACAGCTTCCCAGATGGCCTTTTTGACCCCGGACAAGCAAAAGAACCTTACACTTTACTTCCATCAATTGTCTCTACGGTCCAGGCTGACTGCAAGGACAGTCCTTCAAGCCTTGGGGTTCATGGCATCTTGTATTCTGGTGCTTCCCAATGCCAAACTGCATATGAGGAAGCTACAATGGTATCTCAAAAATGTATGGACACAACACTGCCAAGATCTGGACACTGTCATTCAAATAATACCTTGCATTCAAAAGGAATTTTTGTGGTGGGCTCAGGAATGTCACCTAAACAAGGGACTCTCTGTGACCCGACCAGAGGTGAGTCAGATCTTAACGACAGATGCCTCGGACAAGGCTTGGGGAGCACACCTCAATGGAAAATGGGTTCAAGACACGTGGCCTGCCAGACTTCAACATTTACATATCAACTTGAAGGAGATGTTAGCAGTCCAATTTGCATTGATGGCTTTCAAGGATTTACTTCACCCAGGGCAAGTGTTGATTCAAACAGACAACACAACTGTCATGTGGTACATCAACAAGCAAGGGGGAACCCATCCGTACCCTCTTTGCAGGCAAGCTATGATTTTGTGGGAGACTGCTCTCAGTTTACACCTCAATCTTCAGGCAAGGTTTCTACCAGGAGCACAGAACTCCTTAGCAGATGTTTTGAGCAGACAGATAGTGGATCCCCACGAGTGGAAATTGGATCCTCATGTATTTCAAAAATTGACAGTGATATGGGGAACTCCAGACATAGATCTGTTCGCTTCTCCACTAAATTTCCAGTTGCCAAAGTTTTGCACAAAATGTTTCATCCCACAGCTTGGAAAGTGGATGCTCTATCATTCAGTTGGCGCAATCTTCACGTCTATGCCTTTCCGCCTCTGCCTCTCCTCCCCAAGGTACTCTTGAAGGTCAGACAAGACAAGCCCTCCATGATTCTAATAGCTCCGAATTGGCCTCGACAGCACTGGTACCCTCTGCTGAGGAGTTTAGTACGGGATCCTCCATGGCCTTTGCCTTCGATTCCGCACCTTTTGTCTCAGGAGGGCAATCATTTCCTCAATGTCAGGATTCAGTCCCTGCATCTAACAGCCTGGCATATTCTGTTCTAGAACCTGGAGGGTCGCAGCTTCCACAGCAAGTTTTGAATGTTATTTTGGAGGCCAGAAGGCCTAGTACAAGGAAAGTTTATGCTGATAAATGGAGGAGATTTTTAATTTGGAGCAAAACAAAGAGCTTTGATGTTTCCAGGCCTGATTTAAGTGTTTCTCTTCAATATCTTACAGAATTATTAGACAAGGGTTTGTCTTTCTCCTCTATAAAAGTTCATGCTGCAGCCATTTCTGCTCACTATGACTGTGACCCACCATTATTCTCTCATCCTTTGTTTAAGCAATTTCGAGGGGCAAAGAACATAAGACCCCCACGTAGAGCTCCTACTCCTGCCTGGGATCTCAATTTTGTGTTGGAAAAACTTACTTTACCTCCTTTTGAACCTGCAGCTATGGCTGAGTTAAAGTTTTTGTCTTGGAAGACTGCTTTTTTGTTGGCCATTACGTCTGCTAGAAGGGTTTCTGAATTACAGGCTCTAATGGCAGTTGAACCCTTCCTAATTTTTCATAAGGATAGGGTATCTCTGCGTACTAACCCTACTTTTATGCCTAAAGTGGTTTCAAATGTGGCCTTGAACCAATCAATTCATTTGCCTACTTTTTATGCAGATCCCCAAAATAAAGGGGAGAAAATTTTGCACACTTTGGATATTCACAGGCAGTTGCGTTATTATTTGAGCAGGACTAAAGGGTTCAGGCAGTCTCAGCAGTTGTTTGTTTCTTTTGGTTTGGGTTCTCAGGGGAAACCTGTTTCAAAACAAACTATTTCTAAGTGGATTGGCCTTTGTATTGCTTTTTGTTATTCTCATCATGGTAAGGAGATTCCGGCTGGAATCAGACCTCACTCCACTAGGGCTACTGCCACTTCTACTGCTTTTTTAAGGGGGGTAGCTACTAAAGATATTTTGGAAGCAGCTACTTGGAGTTCAGTGCACACTTTTTCCAAACATTACCATCTTCCTCTTTATTCCAAATCTAGGGCTGGATTTGCCACTGCAGTCTTACAGGGCATTTTGACAGCTCCCAATGCTTTATAATTTTGCCAGCCTCCCTTTACCTCTGCTTTGGGATTCTACCCATAAGTTATGACTGCAGCAATGTGAGATGAAGAACATAGTACAGTTTTGTACCTACCATAAATGTAGATGTTCGAAGATCCACATTGCTGCAGTCCAATTTACCCTCCCTCCTTCCCCTCTGTAGTTGGGAATGGTTGTATGGTTTGGGTTGTAGCTGTTATTTGTAAATGCCTTTTGGGGGAAGTATTCTATTTTTGGCTGTGGCCTTTCTTTTTAGGGCCTTCTGACATCTGGGGCAAGAAAAGACTGAGGATATGACGTCGGTCATGCGCTTTAATACCCTGACGCTCTTGACGTCAGATCTGAGCGCCCATGACCGACGTCAGCCTAATACTTTGGTATTCGGGCCGACCGAGGACAGCGGACTACCCATAAGTTATGACTGCAGCAATGTGGATCTTCGAACATCTACATTTATGGTAGGTACAAAACTGTACTTTTTTTACAGTATCATTCAACGTTGGGACATGCCTCAGGTGGATCTTTTCTCCACCCTGGAGAATACTCTTCTACCTCTCTTTTGCACCAGACAGCATCACAGCAGAGCTTGGAGAGTGGATGCTCTGTTCTTCCCTTGGATGCTGTCAATTTACACCTTCCCTCCTCTTCCTCTTCTGCCCAGTGTTGTTGAAGGTCAGGGATGAACGACCAAGGACTATTCTCATAGCTCCGGACTGGCCCAGACAGCATTGGTATCAACTGCTTCGCAGTCTCTCCCAATTTCCTCCTTGGCATCTTCCTCTAAAGCCAGATCTTTTGGTTCAGGAAGGGAAAATCATTCTACATCCTCATTTTCAATCCCTTCATTTGGCAGCATGGCTCATAGTTTGACTCCTTCCTTATCTTCTTCCCTTTCCCAGCAGGTGGTTGATGTGCTAAGGGAGGCTAGGAGGCCTAGCACTAGGAAGTCCTACGCTGGCAAATGGGGAAAGGTTCTCTCATTGGATGCAGGCTATAGGGGAGAGTAGTCTTCTCAGCCTACACTTCCTCTGATCTTGGAATACTTGGCTGAACTGCTTCAAGGTGGTCTTCTTTTTCTTCTGCCAGGCTCTATGCTTTAGCCATTTCTGCTCATTGTTCTCTTGAACAACCCTTTTTCTCTCATCCCCTGATGAAAATGTTTCTCAGAGGTGCTTGCAACTTAAAACCTCACAGAAGGGCACCTACTCCAGCCTGGGATCTTCATTTTGTTCTAGAGAAACTCACATTTCCTCCTTTTGAGCCAGATGCCACTGCAGATTTAAAGTTTCTCTCTTGGAAGACTGCCTTCCTCTTGGCTATAACGTTAGCAAGGAGGGTTTCTGAGCTGCAGGCTTTGATGGCTGTGGAACCTTTTATTATTTTTCCATCCAGACAGGGTCTCCTTGAGAACCAACCCCTCCTTTTATGCCTAAGGTGGTTTCTAATTTGACTCTTAATCAGTCCATACACCTTCCTATCTTCTTTCCTAATCCTCGAAATAAAGGTGAAAGTATCCTGCATTCTCTTGATGTGCACAGACAGCTCAAGTTTTACCTGGACAGGACTAAAAACCTTCGGAAATCAGCTCAGTTATTGGTCAGTTTTGCCCCTGGAGCTCAGGGCAAGGCTATTTCTAAGCAAACCACTTCCAAGTGGATTGCACATTGCATCAACTTTTGTTATTCCTTTCATGGCAAGATTCCTCTTCAAGGGGTTAGGACCCACTCAACTAGAGCAGCTTCTGCATCTACAGCCTTTTTAAGGGGTGTCCCTACTAAAGATATTTTGGAGACTGCCACATGGTCTTCTGTTCACACTTTCACAAAACATTATAATTTGGCTCCGTTTTCCAGAGCCAGGGCAGGGTTTGCCACTGCTGTGTTGCAGGGCATTATATCCAACCCTTGATTCTGTTGGTTCCTCCTCCCTTTTCACTGGGCTTTGGTAATCAACCCATTTGTTAGGACTGCAACAGGGAAACATGATGAACATAGTACAGTTACCATAAATGTAGATGTTTGAATGTATTCACTATTTCAGTCCTGGTTTTCCTCCCTCCTTCCCCCTTTTTTGATCCTCTCCTATTCTTTTTTCCTGAGGTGCAGGCTGAATTGGATATTATTTGCCGAATTAGCATTTGGCTTTGCCTTTTTTCTGGGGGCTTCTGATTGTTATGGCAAGAAAGACTGAGGAAGTGATGTCTGCTGCCTCCTTTTGTATCAGACGCCCCGACAACCTTTACAGTCGGTGGCAACCAATGTAATTTTTACTTACCTTTGGTATTCTGGCTGACCTGAGGGCTACCGGGAGCTGGATAGCCCATTTGTTAGCACTGCAACAGTGAATACACTCTAACATCTATATTTATGGTAAGTGTACACACCTGTACTTTACAGTATTAGCCAAGTATAATTACCTCATGCAGTAAACCTTCATGGAGAATAATGTATTTTATGCTATGACTTCCAGTCGTGAGGCAAGCTGAGTGACAGTGAAGGATCCCTTTCCTGATCAGGAGCCCAGAGACTAATGACTAAAACCCAGCAAACCTTTAAATTTAAGTCACAGTTTGGCAGGCAGTTGTAGCTAA
Organism: Protopterus annectens; assembly: GCF_019279795.1. Classification (NCBI taxonomy): domain Eukaryota; kingdom Metazoa; phylum Chordata; order Ceratodontiformes; family Protopteridae; genus Protopterus; species Protopterus annectens. Next base: position 842,326,422 of record NC_056725.1, on the reverse strand, counting down.
TGAGTGCTAAGAGAAAATGGAAAAATTATCATTGAAGAGAGTGGATAAACCTGAACTTTTGCAATTAAAAAAGTAGCCAGTAAGTGTGTACCATGTGCAGATGAGAGATGGGAAATAAGTGGGTAAAAATCAAAAGTTATGGCAGAGTCATTGTTAGGAAAACGCAGACAAAATACATGCAGAAATTTTTTAAATGAATGGAGCCATGGAGGACTATATTAAAAGGAACCAGTGAACTGGTTCAAGAAGTCAAGAAAATGATTGAGGCGTGGAGCATTTAGTGCAATTCCAGAAAGGTAAACAAAAGTTGAAAAAGTAAATAGGACAAGAAAATGTTCAGGAGGATATGGTGAAGTTAGTGGATTTGCAGGATCCGCTCTAGGATGGACACACTCTTGAGTTGCATCAGTCCCAGAAAAGATGGAGGGAAGTGGTTGTGGTGCCTTCATCCAGAAATGTTTAGTGAATCAACTAAAATTCCATGGAAGGAAATCAAAATCAGAAAGATCTGCCAAACTCCTCACTAAAGAGGATGCAGAGACCAGTCTTAAACTGAATTTTCAGTTGTACATCCCCAGGCACTATTTGCCCTTTGGAAAAAGCAGCTGAACCAGTACTAGACAACTTGCAGGTTCAAGATCAGAGGGTGGAGCAGCTTGATGTGGAGGGAAGGGAGAACTGCAGAAAGAGGATCTTGAGACAAATGAGAAACACAGTATGAGATCTCCACTAAAACCACTTCCAGTTTTTCAAAAGAAGCTCAAGTGCAGGCAAGAGAAATACAGCTACCTCCACAAAGAGTGTCAGACGTTCTGTGAGAAAGTCACTGCGATCATAGGAAGAGACAGAGGGGATTGAGGGAATTAACCAGAGACATGTTTTTGTTGCTTTTTAATTTGTGCATGTCTTTGTTTTATTTCCCTTTTACTGGTCAAAGGAAATAAATAGCTTGGAAAAATATAAACTGGGGGCTAAAAATAATTTGCGGAAAAGTATGCAATAAAGAATATAATATGTATTTAATGAAAGAGAGGGGAATATTAATAAACATGTGTAACATTAGTTTAAATAGAGCCCAACACAGCATAGAAAGCAATTGCAACTAAACCAAAGGTATGTTTTATGTTTACTTTCTCCTTTTTGTAAAATTTGCAGTTAATATATTGAATTGGGCTATAATGTTTAAAAAAATATACAAAAATTATATGGTTAAACTGGGGGGAGGAAAGGTACAGGTGGAAGTAGATTTTAAAATGAATTTGAGAAAAATGATAGCCCATTATTTACATTATCGCCATTCTAATGGCTCTGAGATTTGTAACTAAAAGGCTAGGTAAAACAGCTGAGTGAAGCATGAAAGCATAAAAATAACGTATTGAATATGAAACAAAATACAGTGTTCCCAGTCAGGAAGGAAATATGAGTGGTATGTTTTATGAGGATGGCTGAAGTAAAAATTTGATTGATGGACAAAGGAGACAGTGGAGTATATACTCTGAGGAAGGGAATGTAGAAAATGTTTTATATAGTTTTAAGTGGTAGATCTGATATTTTCAATTTTTCATCTTATCCTCACATGTGGTTACGGATCTGATCCATCGTATCTGACTCTGCCGTGGGCAAGCTTGTGGCAGCTAAAAAGCTCTTGGATACCTTCCCTTACCCACAGTGCATCTCTCCCAGTTGCATCAGATCTCATTTGCCCCTTTGTGAAGATGTAGTCTAATCAACCAGCTCTTGGTGTCAGGTCATATAATTTAAAAATCTTTTTATAATCTCCTTTTCTTTATATTTAGTGTAAATAGTCATTTCTGTCCCGCCCTTCTAGCTTATAACCTTTTCTTTGCAGTAACCATTTTTAATTAGGTTACTTTCGTTTCTTCTTTCTCTTTCCCGCTAGTAACCATTGTTTTAGGTTACTGCCCTCCCATTTTACCTTTAAAGGTATATCTTGAACTATTATTGTTAGTAGCTCTCACCACTTTCCTTTGCTTCTGTCTATTAAAAAAAAAAAACTTTCCCTTTCACTATTTTTTCCTGTGTGTGTTTGTCTGAATGGATTCTCTGCCTGTCCTTTCCTTGCATTATGGTGGAGAAACAAGAGGAAACTGGCTAGTTTCAAAAAATGCACAAAGTGCGGGCATGAAATTCCTGACAGTAGCTCGCACTCACTGTGTGTGTATTGTCTTGGCCCCTTCATTTGCAAGAGGATCTGCCACTCCTTTAATCATCAAGCTTTAGTTGAAAGATAAAAATAAGGTCATCTAAAGAGGTGGCTATTTCTGGAGGTAAACATAAATCTGGTGCATCCTCTAAGACAAAATCGGCAGCTTCATCCTTTTCCTGTAAATCCGTGGAGAGAGGCAAAATAGACCCTCTTCAGTACAGACAGATACTTCATAGCTGAAACTGAAAATGTCAATCTTCCAAGTCTGGGGCATCTGTGATCTGATCGGAGCTTTTGGCACTGATCTCTACCCCATTGGATTCGACTTCTTCAGTTCCGATCCTATCTAGTCAGTTCCAATCCTATCTAGTAAGGATAGATCAGATCTGTTTGTCAGATCTGGCAACCAGTCCATTTAAACCTATTTTGACTCTACCAAGTGCACTGTACTTTCTGACCTATGATCCAGTTCCATTGAGGGTGCCGTCCCCCTTTTTATCAAGACCAAGGTCTCCATCTGCCTCCTCTTCCCTTTCGACCTGGAGCCTTACTGAAGATGATGTGGAACGGATGGTGCAGAAGATTTTGTAGGCACGGGGCATCACCAAGTTCCCCTTGTCCTCAACCCTTGTGGTGTCGGGTCTGTCTAAACCATCCACTCCCTCTCTTCCTCCTCCTCTGACTTTAGGGCAAACATCAGAGTCATCTGATCTGAAATGCCCAGTGCCTTTCAGCTCTGATCAGAAGAACTTCTCTTCCTCAGATCAGACTTTTTCGCTCAGAGCTAGTCCGCCTTTTCGCAACTGGAGAGTTTTGGGAGCTATAGATAACCTCAAGTGCTTTCATCTCTCAGGTCTTCAGAGCAGTTTATGTGCCTCAGGGCTTCGGTGAAGGTGAGCTCAGCTCTGGCTTCAACCCCCGGTGAGCAGTCTTCTATACTGGATGGGACCCCAACCTGAAAGCATGGCTTGTCGGATCCAGAGTCAGTGTCCTATTCAGGAGCAGTCAGCCTTTGGGGCCTTGGAGATAGCTATAGCTGCCTCTGCAACTAAAGTCACCTGCCTTCTCAGATCCACTATCCCAGCAGGACACCCTGCATTCCTCTCTCTACCACCATATTCCAAAGGGACAGCAGGACCTGTGGCTCCAGGATACCCATCCCGGGTACCTGTGACTCTTCCGATACCTCTCCAGACTACCCTACTGAGGAGGTTCCTAGGAAGAGACTTTGCAGGGTGAAGCATATAGACTCCATGGAGGTGTCTGCCATGGAAGACACCGACCTTGATGAGGGAGAAGTATCTCCATGGTCACCCCCTGAGGACGTTTCCTTTGGGGAAGATTGTAGAGATTCTGAAACTGAGGGGTGGCTGGAAGTTCAGCAGTCCTTCACCTGTGTATCTGGCAGCCTTTGGTTCCTCAGTCTACCTCCTGGGTGACTCCTACCACTGATGAGCTCATAGGTTTGATCTCACTGCGGGCATGGGAGACACCGGAGACCAAATAAAATTATAATCACTCCCTCAGACAAGGCCTTCTGGACAAAAGGGGTTGCAGTAGATGCAATGGTTGTGGCAGCAACCAAGAAGGAACACTCTGAGGAGAGTTCAACTATCCATCCTCCTAATAAAGATTCTAGAACGATGGATTGATGTGGGAAGCATGTGTTCTCGTCATTGACATTTGCCTTGGGGTCACTGAATTAACTTTTGCATTTCACCAGGTTGCAAAGGGAATCTGATCAAGGAGCTCTGATACCCTTGAAGGAGCAGTAACTGAGGGAGCTAAGTAGCTTCCCAGTTTATCCACCCTACATTCAGTAGCCAACTTTTCCATGAATCTCATTGCTCTTCCAGCCAAAGGAACTAGCAGAGCAGTAGGTTCCGGCATTTCTGTGAGGAGGCATGCATGGATGTCCCTTTGTGATTTTGTGGAACCTTTAAGTCTTCATCAACTCTCCGTTTAGACAGCACATCTCGTTTTGATCCGTTTAGACAGCACATCTCTTTTTGATCCTAAAGTCATAGATGCGCTATCCAGGTGCGAGAAGGAAAGTAAGACCCTTTCTGCCATGGGCATACATTTTCAGCTCACCTGAGACCTTATCCCAAGGGTCAGAGAGGCAGAGGAAAAATGTGGTTCAAGTCTCAAGGGTCCTACCAAGACACACATGGGGAGTTTTCGGTTTGCCTTCATATCGACCATCACATATGATCAACCGGCTACATTGTTGACCCGTTTCTGCAAAACCAGAACTGCAAAAACTTTTCAAATGTCGAATTTTGACATTTCCAGCCATGCCACACTTCCACACCTGTGCTACCGTGGGTCAAAAAGGGGGTGAGATTTTGTCGTTCTGATATGTGGAATTTGACGTTTGGGACATGTGTACTTCGGTATTCGTGAATGCGGGGTCAACCATATTGGGATTGGCGTTATGAAGGTAAATGGGAGTTTTCCCCCCAGAGGCAGAGGGGGAAATAACAATGGAAGATGTCACCTTCATGGCACAGGAGGTCCACAGAACCAAGGTTCCTGGGAGTCTTTCTTCAGGAAGCCTTTTCAGCGCTGTTGAAAGGAAGCCTGATTTTTCCATCTCTGGAGGCAATCTGGGGTCGACTATCCCTGCACTGGAGAGCCTGGCAAAAGATAAATTTGATGCGTGGGTTCAGAGGATAATATCCAGACGTTATCAAATTCCTTTTTCTCTACAACCTCTCCCAGCAAAAAATCCCAGACATTCAACCCAGTCAAAGGGATCAAGCAGTCACTCAGATTCAAAAACTGCTAGAAAGTCCTCTAAGAGGTCTCCCAAGATCAGAGAGGATTTAGAAATTAAAGGTTCTTTTTGGTTCCAAAGAAAACAGAGGACTGGAGACCAGTCCTGGATCTCAGCAGATTGAATAAGTGCATTGTAGTGCATTCGACGATGCAAGTTCTGAATGGTCACGGTACGGTCCGTACTTCCTTTTCTGGAACTGGACGATAGGATGTGCTCTTTAGATCTTCAGGATGCATACTGCCATATAAAAATGGACCAGTGCTCCAGAGGATATCTATGCTTCCAGCTGGGAGACTGTCATTACCAGTTCAGTGCATTTTTCCTTTGGTCTCACTACTGCCCCAGTGTGTTCACCAAATGCATGGCAGTGGTTGCTGCTCACCTGAGATGACAAGGATTCCAGGTGTTTCCTTACTTAGACTACTGGCTATTATCTGCCCTAACCAAGCTTCTACTTATCCGCACAAGGGACTGTTCAAGTTTATTCTGAGCTAGGCATAACCATAAATTATCAAAAAACTCATCTGGAACCCACTTGAACACTAGACACCAGTCAGATTGTGAAACTTCCTTCTTCCAGGGTATTAACAACCAGACAGCAAACTTCAAAGTTAATCAGAAACGAGAAAGTAGCTGCCTGCCATGATCTTCGTGTTTCACTGTTGCAGTCATTACATTTGGGTAATCTGGCAGGTTGCCCTCAATCAGCCTGATTAACAAAGTCTTAGGTCCTGCGTCGGTTGCTGTCCCTTCTTCCATGACGTCAGGTCATCAGGGGTATAAAACATGCAGCTGATGCCATTACATCAGTGTTTCTTGCTGTGCGGTGCCTGAAGCAGAAGCAGTTTCCAAGTGCCGGTCGGCCGACTCCTGAAATTTTCATTTTCGAGTTTCAGAACCGAAGTCTTCAACTAAAAGCTAAGTACACCGTCGGGGAAACTTTTTCTTGCTCCTTACTGATGTCAGTAAAAGTTAATAATTGTATTACTTGTGGGAAGGAAATACCTCATAAGGATTTCCATTTGTACTGTATTCCTTGCTTAGGCCCTGACCACGACGTACCTTGCTGTCGATTTTGTGCTTTATTTAATCGGTACACTATCCATCGTCTGTACATTTTTGCTTCTAAATATTTCGGTTCTCGCTTTAATTATCCAGAAGTGATGTCGGTTAGCCATCTGACTGCCGGAATACCGAAAAAAATGCAAAGAAAAAGAGGCCATTGAGGTCTAAAACTGCCGACGATGCTTCTCCTAAGCCAGTCGCCAGTTCACCGGTACTCAGTGAGGCGCTTTCGCAGCCCCTGATACCCACTACTTCTGTTTCACAGGCCTCTATTGAGACCCATTGGAGTCCGGTATGCCGCGAGATGCTTCATTTATGGAACCCGCGGACGTATCTACCTTGGATGGGTCCAGAGCCGCTGTGTAGGCACTGGCTTCTGAAGGTGTATTCAGGCCTACAGATTTGTATATTAAACCGACAACACCTTCAATATTAAGGTCAAAATCTCAATGTATGTCTAAAACAACTGACACCCAGGCCACATGTTCAAGCCCCTATGCCTAAAAAACAAATTATCAAAATGGCTGAAGATTTAATGACTCTAATCAGGGGTAGTCAACCCCCCCTTCTAAGAGGCATAGGGCTGAATTTGACTATGCATCTTCTGAACAGGACTCTGTTTCTTTTAATGAATAGGATTTGTCCATGCCTACTTATGAGGACTCTGATGCAGAGGATTCCATTCCTTCTGCTTCTACCTCCTGAGGATTTTTCTTTTGGGAGAAACTTTACATACCTTAAGGGAACATTTCCAATGGGAAAGTCGGGATTTTTCTGAATCCAAAAAGAGGCTTAGGGGATTACCTTCTTCCTCCGCATAGGCCTTTGGCTATACCTCCTGTATTAGACATTGTTGATGATGATGTGTTTTCAGAATCCAGTACGACTCCCGATTCCCTGCTTCCAGCCCCTTGTAAGCCGGACAGATACTACAGGGTTCCTGACTCCCATAAATTCCTTTTCAAAAATCCTGTTGCAGACCCTGAAACCATTTCTCAGGGGCCCAAGGGCATTAAGGTTTCCACTGCTAAGATTCTAACCCCTTCTAATAGAGACTCCAGGGCACTGGATAGATGGAGGTAAAAAGGTTTATACTTCTGCAACCTTGGCAATCAGGGCTTTAAACTCTCAATTCCATATGCTAAAATATTAGCATTTCATGGGACTGCTTAAACAAAAAATGATGTTGATTTTTGACTGTGTGGAAAGTAAGGATTTACAGGATTTATTGCGTTCAGCTGAACAAGTTGGAAAACATACTTTGCAATGTGGTTTTGATTCCTTGGAGGCCTCTTGCAGGGCTGCTGTTACTGGCTCTATGCTTAGAAGGCATGCTTGGCTTAAGGAACAATCTCTGTCTGATTGTGTTAAAGCAAAATTGTTAGATGCTGCTTTGCAGCAGGGCCATCTGTTTGGCAATAAGGCTGTAGAAGTTCTAAAAAAGATGGAAGATGAAGCTAAATCTATGCAAACTGTGAGATTTCTTACAAGTACAACCTCCAAGGTTTAGTAGGCACTGGCCTACTAAGAACTGGTCCTTTTCAGTTCCTTCCAGAGCCACTCAAGCCAAACCCAGACATTCCAAAAGCACCAGGTTTCAGTCCCAAGGGACTTTAAGAACTAAGCAATGGGGGGTGCCTTTGATTCCAAATCTAGAAACAAGAAAACACCACCCTATGGTAAACAGTCTCCATGACTTTCCTTTGCAGTTACCAAGCACGTACCTTTTAGCCGTCCCCTTGGGGGGGGGGGGGGACTGGCACCATGCAAAAAAACTGGCATCTTATAACCCAGGACAAATGGGTTTTAAATAATGTCCCAGGGATACAGATTTCATTTCCACACGGCAACTCCAAACGGATGGCCAGACCTGCCCCCAAATCAGTGGGCAGAGGCTCAGAAACAAGTACTTTCCTTCCTAAAGATGGGGACAATTCAACTAGTACCAGAGGACGAAAAGGGACAAGGTTTCTATTCCAGGCTTTTCCTGGTACCCAGAAAAGACAAATCATGGCGTACAATTCTGGACCTGTCTACTCTAAACACCTTCCTGGACATTCCAAAATTCAAAATGCTGACTCTTCACCAGTTGCTTCCTATGCAAGGCAAAGATGCCTGGTTAGCAACTCTAGATTTAAGAGGCTTACCTGCATATCCCAATCAGGGAATCTTGCAGAACATACCTCCGCTTCAAAGCAGATGTTATGTAGTCCAATCTCGCCTACATTCTTACTCACGGGTTCGGAGCCGAATATCGGCTCTGACTCTGCCAACTTTTATTTTCTAGCACGAAGTCTCTTATTGGCTGGGCTAAACAGGTATCCCATGTTGCACTGCTCCATAACCCCAGATCTCGTTTGCCTCTCGTGTAGCTAGGAAGTGTTCTTGCTTGGCTGTGGCTAAGTACCTCTAAATTACTATTTTCTCTTCAGAAAATTCTTGCTATTCAAACAAAAGCTATTTTTATAGCTATTTCTTCTTGTTTATTGTTTAAATATTGTGTGTGTGAGTTGGTATCCCTAACTGTTCCGGTGGGCTAGGCCCGTTTAAATTAGAGGACCTAGTCCTCCTTTTTTGTGTAGTGGTTTTATCTTGCTCTTATTGGCGTCCTGATTTTTACTGTGTAGTTTTCCCTGGTTGAGTTTGTGTGTTGTAAGGTTTTTAAAGAACCATTTTACTTGGAGGTTCTTTGGGGTTTTGTGTGTAGAGATAGTTTCCCGCCTTTGCTGTTTTTCCGGCTAAGTCATCTCCTTGGTCTTGGTGTTTAGTATTTTAGTTGAGATGTCTAAGGATCAAAAGGAACATAAACCTTCAGGTTTTAAGAAATGTTCCAAATGTAACTATATGATGTCCATTACGGATGGACATTCCGTATGTGTATATTGCCTAGGAGCAATTCATTTGCAAGAATCCTGTAGCTTCTGCCACGCCTTCAGTCCGAGGGTGCTACAGGAAAGAAAAAATAAACTTATATTGAAGGGACTCCTAAAACGTTCGTTTGAGGAGTCTTTAGACTCTCTACTTCTAGTACTCCGTCTAAGGCTTTGAAGGCGAAGAAAAGATCTCTGGCTCTGTCTCCTTGGAGCCACCAGAGTAAATTTCTAAACTGGAATCTACCTCCTCGGCTCCTCTGTCCTCGGGGCCGCAGGAGGTATCTGTTGTGCTGGAATCTACCTCGGCTCCAATTTTATTGCAACCCATTCGGAGCCGGTCTCCCAGTGTTAGGCATGGTTCTCCTGTTAGGAGATCCCAATCCCCCTCTCTGTCCTCCAAATCCTCCGGGCTTTCTGATTTGGATGTCGATAGGGTGGTTCAGAGGCTCCTGCAGTCACCGGTGTTGGCAAAATTATTTTCGGCTCCGACCCAGTTGGCTCCGGAGCCTGTCCCGATGCTTGTGTCCATGGTTCCTCCTCCGAGCACTTCCTTGTCTTCGGAGCCAGAGTGCTCCACTCAGAGTGATGTTCTTGTGCCGGCTCCGATACCCCTCAAGGGTTTATCAGTGCCGACGTTGGCTCCAACCATGTCGGCTCCGTCCACAGGTTTCGGTACTTGGGTTTCCTTTGTCGGGCCCGAGGGGGATACTTCGGGACATCTGTCTGTTCTGAGCCTCCCCCTCGGTGCATCTGCTTGGGGAACCCCGACCCCGGTCATGGCCTCGGAGGTCGGTCAGTCCTTGGATTCGGGGGGACCTGCCTTCGAGGCCATGAGGAGCGCACTGGCCAGATCTTTAGTTACATCACGTGGATCGGTCATTCCATCCCCTTCCACCCCGGCTAGAGCTTCTGATTTCCCCCTATCTATAGATGGCGGAGCCCAAAGGTCTGGGGATACCCCTATGAGCAGTCGCCAACTTTCTGAGGGTCCCTCAGAGTCCGTGCCTGAGGAGCCCCCCCAGAAAGAAGTTGTGCAAGAGGAAGCACATAGACTCCCAGGACAAGTCTCTCACTTCGGTATCCCAGGACAAGTCTCTCACTTCTGATACCAACCTCAAGGAGTTAGAGGGGTCCCCCAAGTCGTCGTCCGATGACGTCTCCTCCTCGGACATCCTGGAGGTATCGAGACAGAGGCGACTGGCCATCCAAAACCCCCTCTGTTGAGGAGTCTGTATTTCTCAAGGCCTTTGGCGCTCAACCCTCCGCCTCCTGGGTGTCTCCAACCTTCTATGAGCTCCTGGAGTTAATTTGTCGAAGGGTGTGGGAGAATCCTGATTCGGTGGAAACCTGTGCCCAGAAGGCCCAATAAGATGTCCTTCAAGGATGCAACTGCAGTCCTGACATATGGGTTGTCCTGCCTCAGGCAGCCCTTCGGTCGGCCGGATTCCAAAGTCTGGGTCCGGCGTCGGCTGATGTCGCCCTTTCCCCGACGTCAGAGCGCCTAGGGTACAAGTGTCAGCCGACGCCATCTTCTTCAGTCTTTCTTGCCGCACGGCGCCCGAAGCAGAAGCAGTTCGCAAGTGCCGGTCAGCCAGCTCCTGTGTTTTCAGCTACTGAAGTCTTCAAAAAAAGCCAAGTACCCCGTTGGGGACCTTTTCTTGCCTCAGCCGATGTCAGATAAAACTGAAAAAGTTAATAATTGTTTAACTTGTGGGAAACAAATACCTCATAAGGATTTACACTCTTACTGCTTACCCTGCCTAGGCCCAGAACACAACGTCTTGGCCTGTACAGCTTGTGCTTCTTTCAATAAACGCACTCTTAGGCGTCTGTCAGAGTTTGCACAGGATTATTTTGGGGAAGATTTCTGTTATATCATGCCGTCGAGCTTCCGACAGCACATTTACCTAAAAAACAGAAGGATAAGGACCGACACCACGCTGAGGCCTACCGTGAGTGTCTCTGTCTCTTCTGAGCCGGTTTCACAACCGCTACAGACAGACGACACCACCCCACTGGTGACTTCGGTACCGGAGGCCAGCTCGGTGCTGGTTTCTGTTCTCCCCTCTGAGACCGTAGCCCAGGATATTTGTGACACCATTTCAGTGGATAAGACTACTCCAGCACGTGGGGCTGCCAGGCCTCCAGTGTCTATGTCCATTAAGGCCTACACACGTGCTAAGGCTGCCAAACAGGCTAAGTCTCTCCCTCCAAGATCTGTTTCTCTGGGATCCACTTCTGGTTCTCAAATTTTAAGTTTAGCTGAGGACCTTATTTCTTTAATTAGGGGTTCTCAGCCACATCCAGACAGAGGCTCTCAGCCACCTTCTGTCAAGAGGCCTAGGGTTGAGCAGGTAGATCCTCAGTCCTCCGATGAGGCCTCAGGTGATTCTGCACATTCAGACTACCAGGAGGAGGCCTTCCCGGCCTACGAGGATTCTGAGGCGGAGGAATCCATTCCCTCTGCTTCTCCTCCTGAGGAGTTTTCCTTTGGGGAAATGCTTCATTCCATGAGGGAACACTTCAAATGGCAAGGCCAAGAATACTCAGATTCTAGGAAAAGGTTAAGGGAATTTTTAAAGCTACCTCAGCATAGACCCTTAGCTATTCCTCCAGTTTTAAATGTTTTAGATGATGTGTACTTAGAATCTAGTGTTTCCTGACTCCTCCCCTGCTCCTGTCAAGCCAGACAGGTACTACAGGGTCCCAGACACACATCAATTTCTGTACAAGGGCCATACTGCTGACCCTGAAACTATTTCTCAGGGGCCTAAAGGAGTTTCCTCCACTACTACTAAGAATCCACTTCCTTCGGAAAGAGATTCTAGGGCTTTAGAAAGGTGGGGCAAGAAAGTATATACATCTTCCACCCTTTCTATGTGAACATTAAATTGTCAATTTCATATGATTCAGTATCAGGAATACATGTTGGATGACTTGCAAAAGAAATTGGCTTCCCCTGAACCATTAGATAGAAAGGGGTTGCAGGAATTGGTTCATAATACTCAGCAGGTTAGCAACCATTTCCTTCAGTGTGGATATGATGCATTGGAAGCTTCATGTAGAACAGCAATGACAGGTGCGGTCATACACGGACATGCTTGGTTAAAGGAACAAACATTGCCAGACCATGTGAAAATTAAGCTTTTGGACGCACCACTAGAGAAACATAAGCTATTTGGTGCTACTGCACAAGAGGTTTTAAAGAAAATAGAGGAAAAGGCAAAATCAGTGCAAACAGTCAAAGATTTCCTCCAGGTGCAGCCTCCAAGATTCAGCAGGAATTGGCCTTCTAAGCATTGGTCCTTTCCAGACACAGACAAATTTCAGAGGCAAATACAGACGTGGCAGAGGTAGAGGGCAAACTCAAGGCTCCTACAGAGGACATCAATGGCAGCCTCCGAACCAGAGAGGTGGGGCAGGACCTTCGACTGCTCCGCAGGGACAATCTCAATGACTTGACTTTGACTCTGCCATCCAGGGCTCAATTAGAAGCACCTTTGGGCGGAAAATTATCTTTATTCTCACAAAATTGGCACAATATTACAAAGGACAAATGGATACTGGACATAATAGACAAAGGATACAGATTCCATTTCCATACACTACCAACAAGACATGGCAGGCCAAACCTGCCACCAAATCAAAGGGCAGAGGCACTCAAACGAATAACAAACCTACTTCAAATAAGAGCAATAGAGAAGGTTCCTTCTGCAGAACAAGGCCAAGGATTTTATTCAAGACTGTTCCTTGTTCCAAGAAAAGAAAACCAATGGAGACCCATTCTGGACTTGTCCGCACTGAATACTTACCTTATTGTGCCAAAATTCAAAATGCTGACTTTACAGCAACTCCTTCCCATGCTGGGCAAGGGGTCTTGGCTGGTAACTCTGGACCTCAAGGAGGCATACCTGCATGGCCCAATCAGACAAAGTTGCAGAAGATACCTCAGATTTCTTGCAGGCTCAGAGCATTATCAATTCTCAGCATTGCCCTTTGGCTTGTCTACTGCGCCCAGAGTGTTCACGAAATGCCTGGCATCAGTAATTGCACATTGCAGACTTCAGGGGATACAAATATACCCTTACCTGGACGACTGCCTTATACAAGCGGACAGCCAACAAGCCTTGTTAAAAAACTTGGACTATATTATTCACCTACTGCAGGCCTTGGGATACACAGTCAATATTCAGAAATCAAGACTCATACCATCCCAACAAATACCTTTCCTGGGTGCCACACTGGACAAAAACACCCAGATGGCATTTCTGACAAAAGAAAAACAAAAACAATTACCAGAATACTTCAGAAAATTAGCAACACACACCCAGATGACTGCAAGGAAAATCCTGCAGGCCCTGGGTTTCATGGCATCTTGCATTCTTCTGATTCCACACGCAAGGCTGCATATGAGGAAACTACAATGGTATCTAAAAAGTCTATGGTCTCAACACAGCCACAGCCTGGAAGCATTGATCCCACTCATTCCATGCCTTCAAAAGGAATTTCTGTGGTGGGCTCAAGCAAGCCAGATAAACAAAGGTCTGCCTTTCAGCAAGCCTCATACAAGTCAAACCATAACAACAGATGCCTCAGACCATGGATTGGGGGCGCACATGGAGGGCAGATGCATTCAAGGACAATGGACACAAAAAAAAGCACCTGCACATCAACCAAAAAGAAATGCTGGCAGTGATACATGCAATCAAGGCCTTCGAAAAATTCATGCATCAGGGCCATCTACTAATAGACAGACAATACCACAGTTATGTGGTACATAAACAAGCAAAGAGGTACCCATTCCTACCCTCTCTGCAGACTGGCAATGAATCTCTGGGATATTTCCCTACAATTGAAAATAGAGATACAATCCCAGTTTGTACCAGGGAAGGACAATGTTCTGGCGGACAGCCTAAGCAGAAACATCATGGATCCACACGAATGGATGTTGCATCCAGACATTTTATTACAAATAACTCAAGCATGGGGAAGGCCGGACATGGATCTTTTTGCCTCCCACCTCAATCACTATCTGAAAGTTTGGCACAAGGACATACCATCCTCAAGCATGGAAGGTGGATGCTCTCTCCTTCAGTTGGAACTCTCTAACACTATATGCCTTCCCACCTCTTCCTTTGATGACCAAGGTGTTACTAAAGATCAAGGCAGAGCAACCAAAAGTCATACTGATAGCTCCAGACTGGCCAAGACAACACTGGTACCCACTGCTACGGAGCTTGACACATACCAATCCGTGGCTCCTTCCTCAAGGGCCACTTCTTCTGACACAGCACAATTACAGGACAATACACCCCAGCTTGAAAACATTGAAGCTGACAGCTTGGAAGATTCCATGACTATTCCTCAGGATACACTTTCCAAAAGGGTAAAATATATCATCCTGGAGGCGTGCAGACCTTCCACTAGAAAAACATACTCAGCAAAATGGAAGAAATTTCTTATCTGGAACAGCAAAAAGGGTCAAGACCCATCAGTGATGAGCATTCCACAGATCCTAGAATATTTGGCTGAAATGCTCCACAATGGCCTTTCATATTCTTCCATAAAAATACATGCTTCAGCAATATCTGCCAAATATAACACTGATCCGCCTGTATTTTCTCACCCATTGCTAAGACAGTTTCTAAGAGGTATAAAGAACATCAACCCTCCAAGGAAACCACCAGTGCCTGCATGGGACCTCAATTTCATGCTGGAAAAATTAACTCTTCCTCCCTTTGAACCAGCAGCATCTTCAGAGTTGAAATTTCTGTCTTGGAAGACAGCTTTCCTTCTGGCAGTAACCTCAGCAAGAAGAGTCTCCGAGCTACAGGCCCTTATGGCAATACAACCATTTCTCATTTTTCATCAGGACAGAGTTTCTTTGAGAACCAATCCATCATTCATGCCAAAGGTGGTATCCAGGGTGTCCCTGAATCAAGCTATTCACCTGCCTACCTTCTTTCCCAATCCTCAAAATAAAGGTGAGAGACTTCTGCACACCTTGGACATACACAGACAGTTGCGCTACTACTTGGACAGAACAAAGTCTTTCAGAAAATCTGACCAGCATTTTGTAGCTTGCGCTGCTGGATTGCAGGGAAAAGCAATTTCCAAACAGACAATTTCTAAATGGATTGGAAATTGCATTCGATTCTGCTACTCTTTTCATGGAAAAACTGTGCCAGCTGACATCAGGCCACATTCCACCAGAGCTACAGCCACCTCCACAGCCTTTTTAAGAGGAGTGGCAACAAAGGACGTTTTAGAAGCTGCTACATGGAGCTCTGTGCATACATTTTCCAAACATTACAACCTGCCTTTATATTCCAGATCCAGAGCAGGGTTTGCTTCTGCAGTCCTGCAGGGCATTTTAGCTACACCATCTTTGTCTTAGTGCCTACCACCCCCAGGTTGGCTATGGTATTCAACCCATATGTCAGGACTGCAGTTGCATCCTTGAAGGACATAGTACAGTTTTGTACCTACCATAAATGTAGATGTCCGATAGGTATGCAACTGCAGTCAGGTTTTCCCTCCCACCTACCCCTCTGTGGTATTCTTTTGGGTTTCTACCCCTCATTTTAGCTACCTGGGGTAATCTTTTATGGTGTATTTGTTTTTATGTTGTTGTACTTGTTTGGAATTTTTCCTCCATTTTCAAAATTTGGCCTTCCTTAGAGGGCACCTGGCATCTGGGGCAAGAAACACTGAAGAAGATGGCGTCTGCTGATGCTTTTATACCCCAGGCGCTCTGACGTCGGGGAAAGGGTGACATCAGCCAACACCGGACCCAGACTTTGGAATCCAGCCGACCGAAGGGCTGCCTGAGGCAGGACAACCCATATGTCAGGACTGCAGTTGCATTCCTATCGGACATCTACATTTATGGTAGGTACAAAACTGTACTTTTTTCTGCCCCCCCCCGGGGAAAGAGTTCCTGTCCAAAGGGGTTTCTATAGATGCCATGGTGGTGGCGGCGGCCACACAGCAGGAAGTAGCCAAGTCGTCTTCTTCCGTCCATCCTCCTAACAAGGAGTCCAGGAGCATGGAGTCCAAGAGCATGGACCGGTACGGGAAGCGTACCCTCTCGTCAGCGACCTTCACCCTGCGGTCGCTGAACTATCCTTGTCATTTTACTCTGCTCCAGAGAGGTCTCCTCAAGAAGTTAGGAGATACTCTAGTGGGTAACGTACCTGAGGCATTAGCGCACACGGTTAATGCCCAGGTGTCTACCCTCAATTCGATTGTCAACTTGTCCATGAGGCTCATTTTGTATGCAGCCGAGGGGGCAAGTAGGGCAGCTAGTTTGGGAGTAGCCCTTAGAAGGCAAGCCTGGATGCGCCTGTGTCATTTCACGGAGGCCTTCAAGTCTTCCTTCACTGACGCCTCCTTTGATGGGTCCTCACTTTTTGGGACCAAGGTGAAAGACACCCTCACCAGATGCAAGCAAGAGGGAAAGACCCTGTCTGCCGTAAGGGTCCATTTTTCCCTTCCCTCTAGGCCTTACCCCAAGGCTCAGAGAGGAGGGAAGATGTGGTTCAAGAAATCACAGAAGTTTTTCCCTACCGCACAAGGTGATTCCCCCTCCAGAGGCAGAGGATGGGGAGGTTATTCTGGAAGACGCCGCCCTAGAGGCAGAGGAGGCCCCTGCAACTCGGGAGACTGTGATTCCTTTTGCGGTTCCTCTTACCATCGTTCCTGATGTGTTGCCCGACTGTGCTATTCCGGAGCCAGTCGGGGGCCGCATTTCGTTGTACCCGGAAGCCTGGGAAAGCATCACCCAGGATCGATGGGTGCTATGAATAGTTTCCGGAGGTTATACCATTCCCATTTTGTCAAATCACCCTCCAGTCAGGAGAATCCCAGACGTTCCACCCAGTCAAAGGGATCACGCAGCATTAGAAGTCTCAAAGCTGCTAAAGAAAGGAATCATTCAGCCTGTCCCCTCAGACCAAATCGGATTAGGGACTTACTCAAGACTCTTTTTGGTGCCAAAAAGAACAGGGGGCCGGAGACCCATTCTAGATCTCAGCCAATTAAACCATTACGTTCTGAAGTCCAAGTTCTGAATGGTCACCCTTCAGTCCATTTTCCTGTTGCTGGGAAAAGAAGTGTGGATGTGCTCCATCGACCTCAAGGATGCTTACTACCATATCAAAATGGACAGGGCATCCAGGAGTCACTTACTCTTCCAGCTGGGAGCCAGTCATTTTCAGATGTCCTTCATGGATGCATCTGCAGTCATAACAACTGGGTTGTCCTGTCGTCAGGCAGCCCTTCAGTCGGCCGGATTCCAAAGTCCGGGTCCGGCTTCGGCTGATGTCGCACTTCACCCGACGTCATCTCTGTTGGTCTTCGGGTATAAAGGCATCAGCCGATGCCATTTTCCTCAGTCTTTCTTGCCGCGTGCGCAGCAGAAGCTGTTCGCAAGGGTCGGTCGGATCCAGAGATTACTTCTACCGAATACTACTAAGACTTCTAAAGCTAAGTACCCGTTGGGGACTCTTTCTTGCCTCAGCCGATGTCAGAAAAAGTTAATAATTGTTTAACCTGTGGGAAACAAATACCTCATAAGGATTTCCACTCTTACTGTCTGCCTTGTTTAGGCCCAGCCCACGTAGCAGCCTGTTCGCCTGTGCTTCTTTCAACCGGGTCGGAGTTTGCTGAACAGTTTTTCAGTTCTGATTTTGCGTATATTATGCCGTCGGATCCTCCGACTACCCAAACTGCTAAAAACGCAAAGATAAAGACCGACGGTCCGCGGTTTCGGCCAAACCATGGTTAAGCAAACGGCGAGTGTCTCTGTTTCGCGAAACCGAGAAAGCTGATCAAAATACAGCAGAATCTATCACTACCACTGAGGCCCCTGCTACTTCTCTTGAATCGGCCTCAGAAATTTTATCCACTACGGTGGTTGCCACTGACTTATCAGACACCATTCCCTTGGATGTGTCTACCCCAGCACGTGGTGCTGCTAGGCCTCCAGCAGCCATGTCCATTAAGGCCTTTGCCAGGGCCAAAGCAGCCAAAACTACTAGAACAGTGCCTGCTAAACCCCCTACAACCCGGCCCTCTTCTAGTTCACAAATGCTTACTCTGGCAGAAGATTTAATTTCATTAATTAGGGATCTCAATCTCACCCAGACAGGGCCTCTCAGCCCCCAGAGAAGAGACCTAGGGCAGAGCCCCCCGAGCCTGTGTCCTCTGATGATTCTGCTGATGAATCAGACATAACAGACCAGCCAGAGGCTCCTTTCTCCAATTTTGAAGACTCAGATGCTGAAGAATCCATTCCAGCTGCCTCCCACCAGAAGAATTTTCCTTTGGGGAAACCTTACATGCCATGAGAGCAGTTCCAATGGCAGCAGCAGGATTTCTCAGACTCCAGAAAAGACTTAGAACCTTTCTGCACCTTCCACAACACAGGCCCTTAGCTATACCTCCTGTGCTCTCTGTTGTGGATGATGCCTTCAATGATGTCTGCTCTGCACCAGATTCTTTACCTCCAGCCCCTGCCAAACCAGACAGATTTTACAGGGTACCAGACACTCATCACCACCTTTACAAGGCCCCACTTGCAGACCCAAACTATATCCCAGGGTCCCAAGGCAGTAGCGACCACAGCTAAAACCCTATTCCTTCTGAAAGGGAAGCCAGGTCTTTAGACAGATGGGGCAAAAAGGTTTACACTTCAGCTACTCTCTCAGCTAGAGCTTTAAACTGTCAGTTTCACATGATACAATACCAAGAGTTTATGCTTGATCAGTTAACAAAAAAGTTATCCTCTGATGAATCAATTGATAAGAAATATGTATTAGAAATGGTAAATAACATACAACAGGTTAGTAACCATTCCTTAAAATGTGGCTATGATGCACTGGAGGCTTCATTTAGATCAGCCATGACTGGCACAGTGATAAGAAGGCATGCATGGCTAAAGGAACAAGCTTTACCGGATCATGTTAAAGCTAAGTTATTAGATGCTCCTATGGATAAGACCAGCTTGTTTGGTACACCTGCCCAGCAGGTAATGAAGAAAATGGAAGAAAAGGCAAAATCTGTTCAAACGGTTAAAGATTTCTTGCAGGTCCAACCCCAAGGTTTAGCAGGAACTGGCCTGCCAAAAATTGGTCCTTTCCTGACTCCACAAGATCCCAAAGGGGCAGGAATAGACGTTCCAGAGGCAGAAACCAATCCAGAGGAGGTGCCTACAGAGGGCGACAGTGGCAAGGTAACAACAGAGGCACAGACACAACCACTGCCACTACAACAACACAGCCACAGTGACTTAACTCTAAATCCGCCTACCAGGGAACAAATAGCAGCTCCATTAGGCAAATTAACCTTATTTTCAAAGAACTGGCACTATATCACAAAAGACAAGTGGATTTTACAAACCATAGATCAAGGTTACCGGTTCCACTTTCACACTTTACCAGTCAAAGAGGAATGCCAAATCTACCTCCAAATCAAAAACAGAGGCTCTACAACAGATAATGCAGTTAGCAAACATGAGAGCTGTGGAAAGAGTGCCAACAACAGAACAAGGAAAGGGATTCTACTCAAGACTATTCCTAGTTCCAAGAAAGGATAAAAGTTGGAGACCTATTCTCGACCTGTCCACCTTAAATACATACATCATTGTCCCAAAATTCAAAATGCTGACCCTACAGCAACTTCTTCCCATGCTGGGCAAGGAGTGTTGGCTGGTAACTCTAGATCTCAAGGAGGCATACCTGCACGTCCCCATTCGACCAATCTGCAGAAGATACCTCAGATTTCTTGCAGGATCAGAGCATTATCAATTCTCAGCATTGCCCTTTGGCTTATCTACTGCACCCAGAGTATTCACAAAATGCCTGGCATCAGTAATCGCCCACTGCAGACTACAGGGAATTCAAATTTACCCATACCTGGACGACTGCCTGCTACAAGGGGACAACAAAAGCAAGCTGACAACACATTTGCAAAGGGTCATTTACTTGCTTCAAGCACTGGGATACACAGTCAATTTACAAAAGTCAAGGCTGATACCATCCCAGACAAGGACATTCTTGGGCACGGAATTGGACACAGTAAAACAAATGGCTTTCCTAACTGCAGAAAAACAGAGAACTCCCTCTTTACTTCTTGGCACTAACAAAACAGAACAAGTTAACAGCAAGAAAAGTACTGCAGGCCTTGGGCTTCATGGCATCATGCATAATCTTGGTCCCACTTGCCAGACTACATATGAGAAAACTACAGTGGTACCTAAAGAATTTATGGTCCCAACACAGGCACAGCCTAGAAACAGAAATTCCACTAATTCCATGCTTAAAACAGGAGTTCCTATGGTGGGCTCAAGCATGCCAGTCAAACCCAGGGCTACCCTTTCGCAGATGTCAAGCAAGCCAGACCATCACAACAGACGCTTCAGACCTAGGATGGGGGGCCCACATGCTGGACAAATGCGTGCAAGGATTGTGGACGCAGGATCAACTTCACCTGCACATCAACCTAAAAGAAATGCTGGCAGTAAAACTGGCAATCCAAAACTTCAGACCATTTCTCAAAGAGGGCCAGTTGATAAGGACAGACAACACCACAGACATGTGGTACATCAACAAACAGGGAGGCACTCATTCATACCCCCTATGCAGAATGACTTTGGAGCTGTGGAACCTGGCACTCAGCTACAATATCCAATTACAGTCAATATTTGTACCGGGAAAAGAAAATACTCTAGCAGACATATTAAGCAGAACCACATCGGATGCCCACGAATGGATGCTACACCCGGACATCTTCAAGACCATCTCAAAGAAATGGGGAATGCCTCAGATAGATCTATTTGCTTCCCCTCTCAATCACCAGCTCAAAAAGTTCTGCACAAGGACATTCCACCCACTAGCATGGAAAGTGGATTCGCTCTCCTTCAGCTGGAAAGGCCTAACAGCATATGCATTCCCACCTCTTCCCTTGATACACAAGGTATTACTAAAAATCAAGGAAGAACGTCCAAGGATAATCCTAATAGCTCCAAACTGGCCAAGACAACACTGGTACCCACTGCTGAGGAGCATGTCTCAGAACAATATGTGGCCAATACCCCTGATGCTTTTGATGTTAACTCAGAACAACTACAGCATCATGCATCCAAACCTAAAAACGTTGCAACTGACTGCATGGAACATCACATAGCAGCAGCTAATCCAGAACTTTCCCAAAGAGTTAAAGACATTATTCTTGAAGCCCGCAGACCTTCAACAAGAAGGAACTATGCAGGAAAATGGAAAAGGTTTGTCATTTGGAGTACTGAAAGAGGAAAAGATGTGTCAAACATAGATATGCCTAACATTCTGGAGTATCTGGCAGAACTTCTACATTCAGGCCTGTCCTACTCCTCCATCAAGATACATGCATCAGCTATATCAGCAGAATACAGCTTTGATCCACCTGTTTTTTCACACCCATTACTCAGACAGTTCCTCAGAGGAATCAAGAATGTAAAACCTCCAAGGAAACCACCATTACCAGCTTGGGACTTGAACGTTGTGCTAGAAAAGTTGACACTATCACCCTTTGAGCCAGCAGCAACAGCAGATCTACAGCATCTATCATGGAAAACCGCCTTCCTACTGGCAATAACCTCAGCCAGGAGGGTTTCTGAACTCCAAGCCCTAATGGCAGTACAACCCTTCCTAATCTTCCATCAAGATAGAGTGTCCATGAGGACTAATCCTACATTTATGCCTAAGGTGGTATCCAGAGTGTCTTTAAACCAGGCAATCCACCTACCTACCTTCTTTCCCAACCCACAAAACAGAGGAAAGAATACTGCATACCTTGGATGTACATAGACAGCTACGCTACTACCTGGACAGAACAAAAGTAGCAGAAAACTGATCAGCTTTTTGTAGCCTATGCAACAGGAAGGGAAGGAAAAGCTATTTCCAAACAGACAATCTCCAAATGGATAGGAAATTGCATACGATTCTGTTACTCCTTCCATGGAAAACCAATTCCACAGAACATAAGACCTCATTCTACAAGGGCAACAGCCACTACCACAGCCTTTTACGAGGAGTGGCAACCAAAGACATTATTGAGGGCTACTTGGACCTCCGTGCATACATTTGCCAAGCATTATAATTTGCCTCTATATTCCAGATCCCGAGCAGGGTTTGCCACTGCTGTACTGCAAGGGATCCTAAACACACCATAATCTAGTTTCTTCCTCCTCCCTAGTTGGCTATGGTATTCTACCCAGTTGTTATGACTGCAGATGCATCCATGAAGGACATAGTACAGTTTTGTACCTACCATAAATGTAGATGTCCGAACTGGATAGCATCTGCAGTCAGGATTACCCTCCCTCCCTCCCCTCTGTGGTACTCCTAGGGTGTTTACCCTCCTAATAGCTAGCTGGTGGGGGGAGTCTTTTATGGTGTATTTGTTGTATATATGTACATACATGCTTATTTTTTGTGTTTACCACTATCTTTTTGGAAACATTGGCATTTATCCAAAATTCTTAGCCTTCAAGAGGGCTACTGGCATCTGGGGCAAGAAACACTGAGGAAAATGGCGTCGGCTGATACCCGAAGACCAACAGAGATGACGTCGGGTGAAGTGCGACATCAGCCGAAGCCGGACCCGGACTTTGGAATCCGGCCGACTGAAGGGCTGCCTGACGACAGGACAACCCAGTTGTTATGACTGCAGATGCTATCCAGTTCGGACATCTACATTTATGGTAGGTACAAAACTGTACTTTTTGTGCCCTGCCCTTTGGTCTCACCACAGCCCCCAGGGTGTTCACCAAGTGCTTGGTGGTGGTGACAGCTCACTTGAGACGTCAGTGATTCCAAGTGTTTCCATACCTGGATGACTGGCTCCTCACCGCCCCCACCAGGCATCTTCTCATCCAGGCCAGGGATGCTACCATTACCCTCTGTCAACAACTAGGAATTACCTTGAATGGAAAAATCTGCCTTGCTGCCCTCACAGCGTGTCACATTTATAGGTGCAGAGCTAGACACCGTCCAAATTCGGGCCTTCCTGCCTCAAGAAAGGATCAGAGTGTTGCAGAATCAGGTTCACGCTTTATTACCCCTCAGGAAAGTACAAGCAAGATGGGTGCTTCAGCTTCTGGGATCCATGGCAGCTACCATTATGTTAGTGCCTCTAGCGAGATTACACATGAGGCTTCTTTAGTGGCTTCTCTTTGCCCAGTGGTCTTTTCAGAAACTCCCCCTTTCCCACCAGATCCTACTCACGGACCGATGCAAGCAGGATCTCTGTTGGTGGCTATGTCCCACCAATCTGGACGAGGGAAAACAGTTTGTCCCTTCGTCACCTGTCGCCATGGTGACCACGGATGCCTCCCAGATGGGGTGGGGGGGGCATTATGTTGGCAGGATGATCCAAGGCATGTGGCAAGATCACGAGGTACATCTGCACATCAATATTTTAGAGATGAGAGTGGTGTTATTGGCGCTGCAGGCACTTCAGAGCTCTCTCCCTCTGGGAACGATTGCAATTCACTCAGACAACATGTCCGTTGTGTGGTACCTAAACAAGCAAGGAGGAACCAGATCTTACCCCCTGTGCAGAGAGAGGCTATGTGAGTGTGGCAGTGGGCAGTGTCTTCCTAACTGTTTCTAGTGGCAGCGCACATTCTGGGGAAGGCCAATGTGATAGCAGACGGGCTAAGCATAGCTATTCTGATGCCTTACGAGTGGTCCCTGAACCTTCTGGTTGCAGAACAAATTTTCAGCAGGTGGGGTCAGCCTTGCTGCAATCTTTTTGCCAGCCCCCTCAATGCCAAATGCAGCAGCTACTTCACCCTTATCCTCCCCACAGGGGGAGTCATCCAGGGACGCTGTAGTCCACGATTGGCCCTCTATGCTTTCCCTCCATTTCCTCTGTTACCAAGAGTGATTCAGAAAACCATATCCTCGGGAAGCAAGATGATTCTAATTGCCCCACACTGGCCTCGCCAAGTCTGGATGTCCTTCAAGGATGCATCTGCAGTCCTTACAAATGGGTTGTCCTGTCGTCAGGCAGCCCTTCGGTCGGCCGGATTCCAAAGTCTGGGTCTGGCTTCGGCTGGTGTCGCACTTCACCCGACGTCATAGCTGCAGTTTTTCGGGTATAAAGGCATCAGCCGACGCCATTTTCCTCAGTCTTTCTTGCCGCGTGGCGCCCGAAGCAGAAGCTGTTCGCAAGTGCTGGTCAGATCCAGAGATTACTACTACCGAATATTACTTCAAGACTTCTAAAAGCTAAGTACCCGTTGGGGACTCTTTCTTGCCTCAGCCGATGTCAGAGAAATTGAATAACTGTTTATCTTGTGGGAAACAAATACCTCATAAAGATTTCCACTCCTATTGCATACATTGTTTAGGCCCAGACCACGACGTAGCAGCTTGTCTAGCCTGTGCTTCTTTTAACCGACGGACGCTTAGACGTCGGTCGGAGTTTGCTGAACAGATTTTCGGCTCTGATTTTGCCTATATTATGCCGTCGGATCCTCCGACAATGCAAATTACCAAAAAACGCAAAGAAAAGGACCGACCCTCGCGGTCCGCGGTTTCGGCCGAAACCGCGGTTAAGCAAACCGCGAGTGTCTCTGTTTCAGCCGAAACCGAGCAAGCGGTTCTTTCTTCAGCCGAAACCATGCCTTCTACCGAGGCCTCCTCTAACCTGGTAGAATCGGCTTCTGAAATCCAACCCTCTGTGGCGGTTTCTCAGGAATTATCAGACACTATCCCCCTGGATATTTCAACCCCTGCACGTGAAGCTGCTAGGCCTCCTGCAGCCATGTCTATTAAGGCTTTTGCCAGGGCTAAAGCAGCCAAAGCTTCAAAAACGGTGCCTGCCAAACCCCCCTCTCACAGGCCCAGCACCAGCTCCCATATGCTTTCTTTGGCTGAGGATCTTATTTCTTTAATTCGTGGATCCCAGCCTCATCCAGACAGGGCCTCTCTCCCGCCTCCAGAAAAGAGGCCTAGAGCAGAGCCCCCTGAGCCAGTATCCACAGATGATTCCTCTGATGACTCAGAGCATACAGACCCTCCTGAGGCTCCTTATTCTCCATACAAAGACTCTGATGCTGAAGAGTCCATCCCTTCAGCCTCTCCACCTGAGGAATTTTCCTTTGGGGAAACCTTGCATGCTATGAGGGAACAATTTCAGTGGCAGGGCCAAGATTTCTCAGACTCCAGAAAAAGGCTTAGAACCTTTCTACATTTGCCACAACATAGGCCTTTAGCTATACCTCCAGTTCTTTTTGTTGTGGATGATGCATTTAATGATGCTTGCACTGCTCCTGATTCATTACCTCTGGCTCCTGCTAAGCCCGATAGGTTCTACAGGGTCCCGGACACTCATCACCATTTATACAAGGCTCCTTTTGCAGATCCAGAGACTATCTCCCAGGGCCCTAAAGCTGTAGCAGCTACTTCTGCTAAAAACCCCCTCTCCTCTGAAAGGGAATCCAGGTCCTTAGAGAGATGGGGTAAAAAAGTTTACACCTCTGCTACTTTGTCAGCTAGAGCTTTGAACTGCCAATTTCATATGATTCAATATCAAGAGTTTATGCTTGACCAGTTAACTAAAAAGCTGTCCTCTGAAGAATCTTTAGATAAAAAGTATGTTCAAGAAATGGTACATAACATACAGCAGGTTAGTAACCATTCTTTAAAATGTGGCTATGATGCACTGGAGGCTTCCTTTAGATCAGCCATGACTGGCACAGTTATCAGGAGACATGCATGGTTGAAAGAACAGGCATTACCAGACCATGTCAAATCAAAGCTTTTGGATGCACCCTTGGACAAGGTCAATTTGTTTGGTTCACCTGCACAGCAGGTACTAAAAAAGATGGAAGAGAAGGCAAAATCTGTACAAACAGTGAAAGATTTCTTACAGGTTCAACCTCCAAGGTTCAGCAGGAACTGGCCCTCCAAGAATTGGTCCTTTCCGGACTCCTCTAAGACACAAAGAGGCAGGAATAGGCGTTCTAGAGGCAGAAACCAATCCAGGGGTGCCTACAGGGGACGCCAGTGGCAAGGTAACAACCAGCGAGGCACGGATGCAGCCACCACCACCACTACAACAACTCAATCACAGTGACTTGGCGGTGGCACCGCCTACCAGGGAACAACTAGAAGCACCCTTAGACGGAATGCTAACCTTATTTTCAAAGAACTGGCATTGCATCACAAGGGAAAAATGGATTTTACAAACTATAGACCAAGGTTACAGGTTCCATTTCCATACTCTACCAGGAAAGAGAGGAATGCCAAACCTACCACCTACTCAAAGGGCAGAAGCTCTAAAGCAAATATCTCAACTATTAAAAATGAGAGCTGTGGAAAAGGTACCATCTATGGAGCAAGGAAAGGGATTTTACTCCAGACTCTTCCTGGTACCAAGAAAAGAAAACAAATGGAGGCCTATTCTAGACCTGTCCACTTTAAACACATTCCTCATTGTTCCAAAATTCAAAATGCTGACCCTACAGCAGCTTCTTCCCATTCTGGGCAAGGAGTCTTGGCTGGTAACTCTAGATCTCAAGGAGGCATACCTGCATGTCCCCATACGACCAATTTGCAGAAGATACCTCAGATTTCTTGCAGGATCAGAGCATTATCAATTCTCAGCATTGTCTTTTGGCTTATCTACTGCACCCAGAGTGTTCACGAAATGCCTGGCATCAGTAATTGCTCATTGCAGACTTCAGGGGATCCAAATTTATCCCTACCTGGATGACTGCCTGATACAAGCGGACAACAAAAGCAAGTTAACAGAAGACTTACAAAGAGTCATTTACCTGCTGCAAGCTCTGGGATATACAGTCAATATAAAAAAGTCAAGGCTGATTCCATCCCAAAGAATAACCTTTCTGGGTGCAGAGCTGGACACATCAAAACAAATGGCATTCCTAACTGCAGAAAAGAAAGAGCAACTTCCTCTCTACTTCTTGGCATTAACAGAGCAGAACCATCTAACTGCAAGAAAAGTGCTACAAGCCCTAGGCTTCATGGCATCCTGCATAATTCTGGTCCCCCATGCCAGACTGCATATGAGAAAGCTACAGTGGTACCTAAAGAATTTGTGGTCCCAACACAAGCACAGCCTAGAAACCAAAATTCCAATAATCCCATGCCTGAAGCAAGAGTTCCTATGGTGGGCTCAGGCCTGTCAATCAAACACAGGATTGCCCTTCTGCAACAGTCAACCAAGCCAAACCATCATGACAGATGCCTCAGACCTCGGTTGGGGGGCACACATGCTGGACAAGTGCATACAAGGCCTATGGACTCAAGACCAGCTGCACCTGCACATAAATCTAAAGGATATGCTGGCAGTAAAATTGGCTATCCAGTCATTCAGACCTTTTCTCCAAGAAGGTCAATTGATGATAAGGACAGACAACACCACAGTGATGTGGTACATCAACAAACAGGGAGGCACACATTCATATCCTCTATGCCGGCTGGCACTGGACCTATGGGATGTGGCTCTCAGCTACAACATTCAGTTACAAGCAATTTTTGTACCGGGGAAGGAAAACATTCTAGCAGACATATTAAGCAGAACTACCACAGATGCCCACGAATGGATGCTACATCTGGACATCTTCAAAGCCATCACAAGAGAATGGGGTTTACCACAAATAGACTTGTTTGCATCCCCACTCAACCACCAGCTACAGAAATTCTGCACAAGGACGTACCACCCACTTGCTTGGAAGGTGGACTCACTATCTTTCAGTTGGAAAAACCTGACAGCATACGCATTCCCACCACTTCCTTTGATGCACAAGGTGCTTCTGAAGATCAAAGAGGAACGTCCGAGGATCATTCTGATAGCTCCAGACTGGCTAAGACAACATTGGTACCCATTGCTGAGGAGCATGTCTCGGGAACAAATATGGGCACTACCCCTGATCCCATTACTGTTAACACAGAACAACTACAACATCCTGCATCCAAACCTGAAAACTCTGCAGCTAACTGCCTGGAACATTACATAAGAGCAATTAACCCAAATTTATCCCAAAGGGTTAAAGACATAATCCTGGAGGCTCGTAGACCTTCAACAAGAAAGAATTATGCAGCAAAATGGAAAAGATTTCTCATTTGGAGTACTGCAAAGGGGAAATATGTGACACTGGTGAACATAGCCAACATCCTGGAGTACTTGGCAGAGCTCTTCCATACAGGCCTGTCCTATTCTTCCATCAAGATACATGCATCAGCTATTTCAGCAGAATACAGCTTGGATCCTCCTGTCTTCTCTCATCCTCTGCCCAGACAGTTTCTGAGAGGTATTAAAAATGTAAAGCCTCCCAGGAAACCTCCATTGCCAGCATGGGACTTTAACTTTGTGCTAGAAAAATTGACACTTCCTCCTTTCGAACCAGCAGCAACAACAGAATTACAATACTTATCCTGGAAGACTGCTTTCCTGCTGGCAATAACTTCAGCAAGAAGGGTCTCTGAACTACAGGCATTAATGGCAGTACAACCCTTCCTGATCTTCCATCAAGATAGAGTGTCCATGAGAACAAATCCTACATTTATGCCTAAGGTGGTATCCAGAGTCTCTTTAAATCAGGCTATCCACCTACCTACATTCTTCCCCAACCCGCAGAACAGGGGAGAGAGACTCTTGCATACCTTGGATGTACATAGACAATTACGCTACTACCTGGACAGGACCAAAGCCAATAGAAAAACTGACCAGCTTCTGGTAGCATATGCAACAGGAAAGGAAGGAAAACCAATTTCAAAACAGACAATCTCCAAATGGATAGGAAATTGCATTAGATTTTGTTACTCCTACCATGGAAAGAAAACTCCAGAGAACATCAGGCCTCACTCCACAAGGGCTACAGCCACTACCACAGCTTTCTTACGAGGAGTGGCTACCAAGGACATTATAGAGGCTGCTACTTGGACCTCCGTGCATACATTTGCCAAGCATTACAATTTACCTCTATACTCTAGATCCCGAGCAGGTTTTGCCACTGCTGTTTTGCAAGGGATCCTAACTACACCATAATCTCTACTCTTTTCCTCCTCCCCTAGTTTAGCTATGGTATTATAGCTCCTCGTGGTCCCCTGCAGAGTTCCTAAGCCAGCAGAGAGCAGAAAAAGCAACTTTCTTGATCATAAGTATTTTTTAAACTTTTTAGTTTGCATTTTTCAATCTTTTGAGCTTTTCGACTACTGTTTGTGCCTATATTACTGTTTTATTACCTTATTTTCCTGTTTTTGTGAGCTTATATTGTTGATTGCACTTGTGGGCTAAAGTATTGCTTAAAAGTAACAAACAGGCTAATACACTCAAGTGTACCAGCCTTTGATAGCAATTTAGTCGAAAACAAAGCATTTACTGCATTTTTTTCTGTCTGTTTGCAAAAAAAAAAACAAAAATATTTCTCCTTTCCTAAACTTTCCTAGCTAGTTGTTCCAGTGATCAGATTTTGCTGATCCCTGGGCTTTGTATTTGGTTTCTGTGTTCCTCCATTTTCTTGTGTGGCCAGAGGTAGTTTCTTTACTCACCAGTGGGAGTGGGGAGTACTGAGCTGCTTGTTTGTCCTCAGAGGAGTGGTTAGAAGCAGCAACTAGTAATTCATCGGCCATTTTGGGTCATTTCCTGTTTTTTCCAGCCCCTGCTATAAAGCACGCTTTGGCAGGCTTTTCTGGCATTAGAGAACTAGGCATAGCTCCTCGTGGTCCTCTGCAGAGTTCCTAAGCCAGCAGAGAGCAGAAAAAGCAACTTTCTTGATCATAAGTATTTTTTAAACTTTTTAGTTTGCATTTTTCGATCTTTTGAGCTTTTCGACTACTGTTTGTGCCTATATTACTGTTTTATTACCTTATTTTCCTGTTTTGTGAGCTTATATTGTTGATTGCACTTGTGGGCTAAAGTATTGCTTAAAAGTAACAAACAGGCTAATACACTCAAGTGTACCAGCCTTTGATAGCAATTTAGTCGAAAACAAAGCATTTACTGCATTTTTTTTGTCTGTTTGCAAAAAAACAAAAAATATTTCTCCTTTCCTAAACTTTCCTAGCTAGTTGTTCCAGTGATCAGATTTTGCTGATCCCTGGGCTTTGTATTTGGTTTCTGTGTTCCTCCATTTTCTTGTGTGGCCAGAGGTAGTTTCTTTACTCACCAGTGGGAGTGGGGAGTACTGAGCTGCTTGTTTGTCCTCAGAGGAGTGGTTAGAAGCAGCAACTAGTAATTTGTCGGCCATTTTGGGTCATTTCCTGTTTTTCCAAACCCTGCTATAAAGCACGCTTTGGCAGGCTTTTCTGGCATTAGAGAACTAGG
This sequence comes from Protopterus annectens, assembly GCF_019279795.1. NCBI lineage: Eukaryota > Metazoa > Chordata > Ceratodontiformes > Protopteridae > Protopterus > Protopterus annectens. The sequence continues at coordinate 842,296,196 of NC_056725.1, read as the reverse complement.
CATAGCTCCTCGTGGTCCCCTGCAGAGTTCCTAAGCCAGCAGAGAGCAGAAAAAGCAACTTTCTTGATCATAAGTATTTTTAAACTTTTTAGTTTGCATTTTTCGATCTTTTGAGCTTTTCGACTACTGTTTGTGCCTATATTACTGTTTTATTACCTTATTTTCCTGTTTTTGTGAGCTTATATTGTTGATTGCACTTGTGGGCTAAAGTATTGCTTAAAGTAACAAACAGGCTAATACACTCAAGTGTACCAGCCTTTGATAGCAATTTAGTCGAAAACAAAGCATTTACTGTATTTTTTCTGTCTGTTTGCAAAAAAACAAAAAATATTTCTCCTTTCCTAAACTTTCCTAGCTAGTTGTTCCAGTGATCAGATTTTGCTGATCCCTGGGCTTTGTATTTGGTTTCTGTGTTCCTCCATTTTCTTGTGTGGCCAGAGGTAGTTTCTTTACTCACCAGTGGGAGTGGGGAGTACTGAGCTGCTTGTTTGTCCTCAGAGGAGTGGTTAGAAGCAGCAACTAGTAATTAGTCGGCCATTTTGGGTCATTTCCTGTTTTTTCCAGCCCCCTGCTATAAAGCACGCGTTAGCACGCTTTAGCGCAGAGCTGCTACCGTTGCACACTAGGGCAGTGCCGGTTAATCAGATTTAAACTATTAGGGCTACCTAAAGTCCACTCTTCAAATTTTCCTTTAAAACTACCTTCTTCAAAGTATACTACTGTCCTATTTAGTGTATCCTACAACTATAAATTATCTCTACTTGACTCCCAAGTAGACTGTTCTCTATCTGTATAGCGAAGCACTTGCTCCTACAGTACTTATCACCTCGATACAGCACTCTTGTTATAGAAAGTACCCCAAAAAAGCAAACCCCATTTCTCGGTCACCCACATCCCCCAGAACCTTTTCTTAAGTTTTTCTGTCTATTCCTTCTAGCATGTCGAGGGATCAGTTGCTAATGTCCTCTCCTTCTCAGCTGGTGAACCTGGGAATATTGAGGCAATGTTAAATTGCCTCATGTACACAGACAACCCTCTCCTCCTCCCACAAAACACAAATACATGCGAGAGATGCAACTATACGGCCAAACTTGAGGCTGAGCTCTCTCAACATAGGACTGGCATGACCAGACAGGAGGAGAAGGTAACCACACACACTATAGACCCAGTCTCACATAATACCATCACAACCTCAAATCATACACATAAACACACAAAGACATACTCGGAGGCTCTGATCAAAAATCTACCAAAACAGCAGAGGCCACCAAAGCAGACACCCAAACAACTACCACCTCAGAACACAACACCTGCAACACATAGACCACACAGTCAGAGTGTCAAGCAGTCACAGCCCTTAAGGCCAAACACAATGCCAGACACACTAGTCATTGGTGACTCCATAGTCAGACACACTGACGTCCCGCTCACCAGACTGAGTAAGGAGAAGGTCACAGTAAGCTGTCTGTCGGGTGCTAGAATCCACCACATAACGCATGCACTCAGGTCTCTCAACAGCAGGTACAAGTATGACTCAATCATTGTCCACGCTGGTGTTAACGACCTGAGACGTACCTCCTTGGACTACATGAAAAGAGACATAGAGGAGCTCTCTGATTATGTAGCCCAAGCAGGTATGACCCTGACCTTGAGCAGTATCCTACCTTCACCAAGAATGATGCCACAATACAGAGATAAGATGATCAGCTTTAACAATTGGCTTAAACTCTGGTGTCATTCAAAGGGGATCCAATGTCTGTCTGCCTGGGATGACATGCTGGACAAGCCACGCTGCTTCCAAGGGACGGCTTGCACTTGTCACCCTGGGATTCGGATTTTGGCAAAGGCTCTTGCCACCCCATAGTGCCTTTTTAGGCAAGGCTCAAATTCTAAACCTACCACCCTAGAACAAAACAAAGAAAAAAACTAAGGGTAATGCTGCTCAATGCCAGAAGTCTCAACCTCAAGATGCACGCACTCGAGGCCCTTCTCAGTATGGAGAACATTGATGTCTGTGCTGTGACAGAAACCTGGTTCAAGGCTCCTGAGAGCACCCCAGCACTATCAGGTTTTACCTCATATCATGCGTTCCGGCCCCAAAACCTGGACAATACCAAGAAAGGAGGAGGGTATCCATATTCATCAAGGACACCCACACCTCAAGATTGGTGGCATCGCATGATGCATCGGAAACCATCCAGGTGCAATTAACCATAGGCAAGACTGCTCTGCAATTTGTAGCATGTTACAGGCCACCCTCAAACTCAGGAACCTCATATGGCCTTCCTGAAAACACTGGAGGATAAATGTATCTCCGAACACCATCATACTAGGTGACTTCAACTACCCTAATATAGACTGGGACCACTACTCAAGCCCAAACACTCTAGCCCAAAAGTTCCTGGAATTCATAAACTCAAATGCCATGGAACAACTAGTCACCATCCCCACAAGAGGAGAAAACATACTTGATCTCATCATCACGAACATGGGAGCACAATGTTCAATGCCGGAAGTATACCCCTCACTGGTGAGATCTGATCACAAACTAATCTCGCTGGAGGTCCTCATCCCCCCACCTGAAATGAAAAAGACCACAGTAAAGAACTTCTCGAAGCCGACTTCACACTTCTAAAGACTAGTGTGGTCTCCTTTAAGGCCCCTGAGCCGGCGGTTAACATTACTCAAACCGCTGAATCACTTACAAATGCCTTCTACCAGCACCTGCAGGCTGCATGGATCAGGCAATCCCAAGCAAAACAAAGACTCTTTGTACCAAAGGCAAGCGTCCAGTCTGGTGGACCCCAGCCATAAACAAACTCTACAACAAAAGGAGAAAGCTACTACAAGATAGAGCAAAATCCTTAAAAGGTAAGACACCGCTGATCACTATAAGTAAAAGCTAAGAGCTCTCATAAAATCATCCAAAGCTAATTTTGAGAAAAAATAGCTAAGGACTCTAAAGACAACCATAAGGCATTCTTTAGCTATGTCAGAAACCTAGGAGGAAACTCCCAGATATGCTCAGAATTAGTTCAAAATGATGTGAAGATTACTGATCCTACAGACATTGCCAACATACTGGCTGACAGGTTCAGTGCAAACTTCTCCCCTCCCCTAAAGGAGAGATATCTATACCAAATGATTGTAGCCCCCCAAACATCTCTAACGCCCAGGTGAGAATTGCTCTCTCCAAGGCAAAGAACACAGCATCCATGGGACCTGATGGTGTCCCCGGCTGTGTGCTCCATGAACTCAATGAGGAATTAAACCCACAGTTAGGACAGCTGTTTAATCTTAGTCTCACCTCCGGATACATACCCAGGGAGTGGCACACAGCGACTGTGGTCCCACTCCACAAAGGCGGTGCCTCCACCGACCCTGGAAATTACCGTCCCATTAGCTTGACAAGCCTTATCTGCAAAGCCATGGAGAGGATCATAATGGATCTCATAAATAAAGACATAGGGAACTTGCAGACTTTGGATCCAACCCAGTTTGGCTTTGTCAAAGGCAGATCATGCCTTCTAAACTTGGTTGACTTTTTCGAAACAGTCACCAAGGCCATTGACGAGGGAAAGGCAGTCCATACAGCCTACCTAGACCTGGCGAAGGCTTTTGATACAATACCTCACTCGGGTATCATTGAAAAACTCATCAACTTAAATGTAAACCCATACATTACAAGATGGGTTGCAAACTGGCTGAGTGACAGAACCCACAGGGTCAGAGTTGCTGGCACCATGTCAGACTCAAAGCCTGTCACAAGTGGTGTCCCACAGGGCTCAGTCCTGGGCCCACTCTTGTTTGGCATCTACTTTTCTGAAGTACAAGCAAACACAGGAGGGTTATGGCTGACAAAGTTTGCAGATGACTGCAAACTGGGCGCCGTGGTTGAAAACACATCCGACACAGATATCCTTCAGAAGGGTCTCACAGAAATGGATAACTGGTGCCAGAGCCATGGCCTAAAGTTAAATGCCAAGAAATGCATAGTCATACCCTTCGGGAAAAATAAGGTTACCCTAGCTACCATATAGGTGGCAATCCCCTGAACACAGAAGAAGTTATTAGGGACCTGGGAACCCAGGTTGACAGTAGCCTTTCATTCGACACTCATATTGCTAAAGTAGTTAGGAAGACCTTCTACATTGCCCACCTTATCATGAAGGGATTCACATCTAGATCAAGGGAAGTCATAGTCTCCTATACTCATCACTCATCAGACCAATGATCGAGTACAATGCCCCATTCGGAATGTATCTGACCCGACACTTGCAGCAGCTGGAGAGGCCACAAAAGTTCCTCACCAAAAGGATAAAGGGTCTCAAAATCTGTCTTATGCTGCCCGACTGAAAGAACTCCAGTTATATTCAGTTGCTTACCGCTTGCTCAGAGGTGACCTATGCCTGACATACAAGGCCATGTCAAACCCAGATTTGATGAACATGCTTCATCTCAAAAATCTAGATCCCTCAGAGCCACAAGGCGGGAGACTTAAACCTCGACACGGTTATTAATAGGATGTGCTGGAGGGATAGAGTCATCACCCAAAGACTCCCTATGCTGTGGAACAAAATCCCAGTTTATGTGAGGCAGAGCACCTCGCTGGCCTTGTTCAAGAGGAATCTTGACCAATGGATGGGAGATCGCAGATACACCCCAGGGGTTACCTCAGTGTCACTGCTCGACAGAGGCACAGCAAAATAATGGGCATAGTTTCTCCAAACTAAAGGGGTGGCGTAAGCCACAAAACTATGGGCTAGGCTTATAAATGCCCTCTGGCAGATAGCCTAGTATGAACCTATGAACCTATGTAAGGACTGCAGATGCATCCTTGAAGGACATAGTACAGTTTTGTACCTACCATAAATGTAGATGTCCGAGAGGAATGCATCTGCAGTCAGGATTACCCACCCACCTTCCCCTCTGAGGTACTCCTAGGGTATTTGCCATCCTTCAGCTAGCTTGGGGGGGATCTATTATGGTGTATTTGTTTGTATATATGTACATACATGCTTTTTTTATGTGTTTGCTCTCTACTATTTGGAAACTTTGGCATTTATCCAAATTTAGCCATCCAAGAGGGCACCTGGCATCTGGGGCAAGAAACACTGAGGAAAATGGCGTCAGCTGATGCCTTTATACCCGAAAAACTGCAGCTATGACGTCGGGTGAAGTGCGACACCAGCCGAAGCCAGACCCAGACTTTGGAATCCGGCCGACCGAAGGGCTGCCTGACGACAGGACAACCCATTTGTAAGGACTGCAGATGCATTCCTCTCGGACATCTACATTTATGGTAGGTACAAAACTGTACTTTCTCCTTTCTTCATCAATTCACGGTGGACAGTCCTTGGACTCTGGACCCAGTATCAGACCTACTAAAGCACATGTTGGGGCAGTTCCATCCTTCCCTGCGGACCCTCAGGTTGGCAGCCTGGCTACTCCACTTGTCGTTAGTCAGACTTCATCATTTTTCGCCTCAGGTGGTGCACATTTTATCCTCTTCTCAAGTCTTCCACCAGGAAGATTTATTCCAGCAAATGGAAGAGATTTTCCATTTGGGCTCATGCCCAAGGACTTGACCCTTAAACAGCCCCAATTCCTGCTGTTTTGGATTTTTTGTCCATGCTCTTTCGGCAGGGGTTCTGCTCCTGCTACCATTAAAGTGCAGCTGGCTGCTATTTCTAATTTTCATACCTCCTACGAGCCTTCCCTTATGGTACATAAACTCTGTAAGGCCTTTCTGAAGGGCACTTTGTTACTCCAGCCTCCTGTATCAGAACCTATCATGACCTGGGATCTAAACTTTATTTTGCAAGCCTTGACTTTTCCACCTTTTAAACCGGCTGCCTCCTGTGAGTTAAAGTTTCTGTCTTGGAAGACTGCTTTCCTAATAGCCATCACATCAGCTAAACGGGTGTCGGAGATTCAAGCTCTGTCCAGCAAACCCCTGTATTTAATCTTCCATAAGGACAGGGGTTTCTCTTAGACGTAATTCGTCCTTTCTTCCTAAAGTAACATCTACTGTTAATCTCCATCAGTCTATTGAGCTGCCAGTTTTCTTCCCTCAATTCTCGAACAAAGCAGAATTTAGATTTCATCAATTGGACGTGCACAGGCAATTACGATCCTACTTACATAGGACAAAACAACTATGAAAAGCTGACCAATTGTTTGTGTCTTTTTCAGAAAGTAGAGCAGGATCCCCTATTTCCAAGGTTACAATCTCCAGATGGATTTCAAGTTGTATTTCCTTTATTTACTCCTCAGCAGGCAGAAATCTACCATTCCCCATCAAGGCTCACTCTACTAGGGCTGTTTCTGCGTCAATAGCTTACCATGCCAGGCTATCTCTGGATGATATTTGTGCGGCTCCAGTAATTGCATTTTGCAGGCAAAGAAATATTCAAATATTTCCATACCTGGACAATTGTTTAATTCAGGCAGAAAATAAGGACATTTTTCTAAAACATCTGGCATTTGTAAAAAGAATTCTAACTTGTCTAGGGTACACCATAAACGAAAAGAAATCACAACTGGTACCATCTCAAAAAATTACATCCATGGGTGTAAGCTTGAAAACAACTGCCTAGATGGCTTTCCTTACTCCAGAAAAGCAAATTCATTTGGTGACTTAATTCAAACAGGTGGCCATAAAAACCCTGCTATCTGCAAGACTAATACTGCAAGGCTTGGGGTTCATGGTTCCTGCATTCTTCTAATTCCATATGCAAAGCTGCATATGAGGAAACTTCAGTGGTACTTAAAAAAGTTTATGGAGTCAACATTTTCACAGCCTGGAAACAATGATTCCTATCATTCCTTGCCTGCAACTAGAGTTCCTATAGTGGGCAGAGGCCTGTCACCAAAACAAGGGACTGACATTCACACCACCCCCTGCCGCCCAAGTCCTAACTACAGATGCATCAGACTATGCATGGGGGACTCATCTGGCAGGGAAGTGTATTCAGGGCAAATGGAGCCCAAATCAAATGCACCTTCATATCAATCAAAAAGAAATGCTAGCTGTACAGAATGCACTGACAGCCTTCAAGGGCTACCTTCATCCAGGACAACTAACGGTAAAGACGGACAACACCAGTTATGTGGTACATAAGCAGGGGGGGTACACATTCCTACCCCCTCTGCAGGCTAGCCATGGCATTGTGGAACATGGCCTTGAGCTATCAAGTACAATTACAAGCTCAATTTCTGCCAGGAAAGCTGAATATTTTCCCAGACAAACCAAGCAGAAATCTTATGGACCCACACGAATGGAAACCGGAACCACGGATTTTCAACTTGTTGACACGCAAATGGGGGAGCCCAGACATAGATCTTTTTGCCTCACCCCAGAACTACCAGTTGGGCACACTTTGCACAATAACTCCTTGCAAAAAAGCCTGGAAAGTAGATGCTCTGTCCTTCAGTTGGGAAAACCAATCACTCTATTCCTTTCCCCTGCTGCCTCTGCTCTCCAAAAGTTCTACTAAGTCAAACAGGACAAACCAAAAATTATTTTGATTGCTCCAGACTGGCCTTGCCAACACTGGTACCCACTCCTACGCAGTCTGTCACAAATTTCTCCATGGCATCTGCCTCGGACACCTTCCTTACTGTCTCAGCAGAACAACCAAATTCTGCACCCTCCGCTCCAAACATTGAATCTTGCAGCTTGGCCTCAGCAAACCTGTGTTGGATGTCATTTTGGAGGCGAGAAGACCTAGTACTAGGAAATCTTATGCTGACATGGAAAATATTCTGTGCTTGGAATCGGTCTCTAGGGATAAGCACGGCAGTGCCCAATTTACCTCAGATTTTGCAATACTTAACTGAGATGCTTCACAAGGGCCGGTCTTTTTCTTCCGTAAAAATCCATGCCACAGCCATTTCGGCTCATTACAACACAGAACCCCCCCCCCTCTCTCATCCTCTGCTCAAGCAGTATCTCAGAGGGGCCAAAAACTTGAGGCCACCCAGGAGAGCTCCAACCCCTGCCTGAGACCTTAACTTTGTATTGGAGAAACTCACTCTCCCTCCTTTCGAGCCAGCTGCTACTGCACACTTAAAATTTCTTTCCTGGAAAACAGCCTTCCTTTTAGCAATCACTTCGGCTAGAAGGATTTCTGAATTACAGGCCTTTATGGTAGTGGAGCCTTTCATCATCTGTCATGCAAGACAGGGTGTCACTCAGGACCAACCCATCCTTCATGCCCAAGGTGGTATCCAGTGTGGCTTTTAATCAGTCCATTCATTTGCCAACTTTCTTTCCCAATCCACAGAACAAGGGGGAGCGGATTCTGCATTCATTGGATGTACACAGACAACTTAGAGATTTTACTTGGACAGGACTAAATCTTGAAGAAAATTTGAACAACTGCTGGTAGCATTTGCTGTAGGGGCAGAGGGAAAGGCTGTTTCAAAGCTGACCATTTCCAAATGGATAAGCCATTGTATTAATTTCTGCTATAAGCACCATGGAAAACCTATCCCTCAGGGGATCCGATCCTATTCCATCAGGGCTGCATCTACTTCTACATCTACAGCCTTTCTCAGAGGTGTTCCTACCAGGGATATTCTAGAAGCTGCTACCTGGAGTTCAGTTCATACTTTCACCAAGCATTATTTACCAATTTTCTCTAAATCCAGAGCTGGCTTTGCCACTGCAGTTTTGCAGGGCCTAATGCTGTATAAATCCATCCTCCTAACCATAGCTTTGGGAATCTACCCAAATGTAATGACTGCAACAGTGAAACATGAAGAACATAGTACAGTTGTGTACACATACCATAAATGTAGATGTTAGAGTGTATTCACTGTTGCAGTCCTGGTTACCCTCCCTCCAGCCCCCTGTTTTTTCTCTTACTATGCCTTTACCTTCTTTTATTACACTTGAGCCTTTTTGGTGTATTTGCTTTTGTTTAGAAGTATATTTTTGTGTTTTAAATTATATATATATATATATATATATATATATATATATATATATATATATATATATATATATATTGACATCTGGGGCAAGAAAAACTGATGTAATGGTGTCGGCTGCATGTTTTATGCTCCTGATGACCTGACGTCCTGGAAGAAGGGACAGCAACCGACGCAGGACCCAAGACTTTATCAGGCCGACTCAGGGCAACCTGCCAGCAGATTACCCAAATTACAACAGTGAATACACTCTAACATCTACATTTATGGTAAGTGTACACAACTGTACTTTCTACAGGCTTTAGGATATATAGCCGTGGAAGTAGTCATTAGCCAGGTTTCACATGCGAATTCTGCAATGGCTTCTGACTTCTCAGTGGTCAAAAATTCACCAGTCAGTGTCTCATCAAATTCTCTTAATGAACATATGCAAAAAAGATCTTTCATGGTGGATTCATACAGAACAGATGAAACAAGGTTGACCATTTGTTCCCCCTCAAAGCACAGGCTGCATTGGCCACAGATGCTTCTCAGATAAGTTGGGGGGGTATTATCTGGGGAAGATGGTCAAAGGTACCTGGTCCACAGACAAGGCCAAGCATAAACATCCTGGAGATGAGGGTAGTGCTTCTAGCATTGCAGGGATTTCAGACTGCTCTTCTAGGGACAGTTGTGATTCAGTCAGACAACATGGTGGTGGTATGGCACATAAGCAAGGAGGAACCGGTGCATACCGTTTGTGTCAAGAAGTGCTCAAAGTGTGGCAGTGGGTGATCTTATCCAACCAGCGTACATTTTGGGAAGATCAACTTCATAGTGGACAAGTTGAGCAAAGCCATTCTTGTCTCACGAATGGTCCCTCAACCAGAAAGTAGCGGAGAACATTTTCCACACATGGGGCTAAGTTTGCTACAACTTCTTTGACTCTCCCCTAAACAACAAATGCAGCAGCTACTTTGCCCTAAATCCCCCACTGGGCAGTCCCTGAGGGATGTTCTAGTACATTATTGGCCTCCTGAAATATTGTATGCCTCCTCCCCCCTATTTCATTGATTCCAAAATTTCTTCAGAAAGCTAACAGGTTGAAGAGAGCAGTAATTATTATTGTCCTGTATTGGCCTCGACCAATCTGGTTTCCCTTCCTCTGACCTAATCTGCAGAAGGGAGCTCTGGAGTCTGGAATCCTTTCCAGACCTGCTGTCACATCCAACAGGAATGCTTCATCCCAACCTTCACTATCTCAGGCTGACAGTTTGATTCCTCCAGTTCTGTTGATTACCAGACAACCTATGCTCTCCTCCCCAGTCGGTTATATTCTGATGTCCTCTAAGTCATCTACTCAAACTATATAGGAGTAAATGAAAGAGGTTTGTAATCTGGGCACAACACAATCTGGATCCTTTCACTGCTCCCATTCACTTTATTCTGGAATTTTTAGCCCACTTTTTCAATAATGGAGCTGCAGTTTCTACTATTAAGGTCCAGTTAGAAGCCGTTTTAAATTTTCATATTGGGATAGACAGCTTTTCTTTAATTTCCCACAAACTTTGCAGAGCCTTCGGGACCATGTTGTTAAGACCCCCCCCCCCCCTTGGGATCTTAATCTTGTTCTACATCTTATTGTTCAATCACCCTTCGGACCTGTAGAATTTTGTGGTGATAAGTTCCTGTCATGGAAAGCTATATTTTTGGTGGCTATCGCATCTGCAAGACTGATATCAGAAATTCGAACAGTATCTTTCCAGCCCCTGTATTTGGCTTTTCAAAAAGACAGTCTCTCTTTGCGTACCGACCTGTCTTTCTTGCCCAAAGTTATTTCTCAAACAAATGTTAATCAGACTCTACATTTGCCTGCTTTCTTCCCTAATTTTAGTAATAAGGGTGAAGACATTTGGTGGATGTTCATAGACATTTACGTTTATATTTGCATAGAACTAGACAGTTTCAGAAAGCAAACCAATTGTTTATTGCATTTGCAGGCCCCAGGAAAGGCCAACCAGTTTCAAAAGTTTCTTTATCAAAATGGCTTTCTAGTTGTATTTCCTTCATTTACACTACAAAGGCATGAAACCTGACAAATCCTTTTGATCTCATTCTACCTGGGCGATGGACACATCTGCAGTCTTCCAGACAAATGCTTCCTTGGATGATATTTGTGCAGCATCCACATGAGCAAACCATCATACTCTTAACTCATTACAAGTTAGATTTGGTCTCCAGGGGAAGGGCCTTCTTTGGTGTGATGGTTCTGAGGAATATTCTCCCATGAATCCACCCTGGGTAAAGGTAGCTGGGGAACTCTGTCCTATGTATGAGGATAAGATGAAAAAATATCGGATAAAGAAGTTATGTACTCACCACAGTGTTCCATCTGTATTTTTCATTTCTTCTCACATCCCCTTCCTTGCAGTTCTTGGTTGAACAGGAAGAGATTCTCCTGGATTAGGTTGTTTTCCTTGTACTCCAGAAATGGTCTCCTTTAAGATATTTTTGGGTGTTTAAACACTAAATTCTCTTTTTTTTCTATAGATATAATTGTAGCAAACAAGATCTGAGATAATGGGGAGAGATCCCTTGTGGGTAAGGGGAGGTATTGAAGCACTTTTTGGTTGCCACAAGCTTGCTAACTGCCAAGTCAAAGCTGATGGGCCAAATCTGGACCTATATTTGAGGAGAGATGAAAAATCGACAATACAGCTAGAACGTTATGGTGAGCATGTAACTTTTTTCTGATGCTCTAGGAAATGTTTTGAAAGTAAGCAAACTTCAGAAGTAAAACAGAAACCTGAAAGTGTATTACAGAAAAATAAGGAGTGGTAAAGAGAAAATGTGATGGTTACACTGACGATAATGATATGGAACATAAAGTAAACAAAGCAAAAAAAAAAGGAGGAAAGCTCTAGTATGCATCTACAGGACCAAGTTAAGATGCAGTGATATTTTAAGAAATGCTCTTCTTAAGGATGGATGCATATAGAAAATTGATTGGAAAGAGTGGGATGATCAAGTTCATAGACGAGGAGAGAAGAAATGTGAGGTATTAACATTAAGTATATGTAAATTCAAATATGAAGCAGATATTGTAGATGATGGTAGGTACTTGATCCTGACTGGAATGTGGAAGGACCAGAGAATAGCAGTGATGTAGAAATCCCTCCCAAACCAGCAGAATAGCAATTAAAAATACTGGGATAGATAATGTTCAAGCAGCAAGGTATGTTGGTAATGGGCTGTGATTTGGAGCTTAATATGTGGCCAGAAGGATGCATCGGGGGTTCCTAGAAAGACTAGTCATGTGAGAGAGGCAGTCTATGTAGGAGAATTATTTTAAGGGTGTTTGGTCTTAAATATAATGCAGAAAATGAGAGGGTATGGGAATACACTTATTATTCCCAACAGTATGGCTCCTGAATGTGTTCAGATGAAATTTCAACAAGGTCACTGAGGATTAATATAGAAAATAAAAAGAAAAATGGGGATGTACAAGAAGTATGAGGGTGCAGAAGCCTGTATAAGGGTGACTAAGATATCTGAGGATCTGAAGTTAAGCAAAGGCAAAAGATGTGTGCCTATTATCCCCCACCACCCTCCGTTGCTGCGTTGCAGATAAATCCCATATCTTAATTGCTAATGGTGCTATCAATAGGTGGTTGATTGGTTTGGAACTCTGCAGAAGATAGCATTATTTGTGGATGATATAATCTTGTATATAACCCGATAAGACAATAATCTTGTATAACCTGAGAATACGTACCTAAACTATATTGCTCCCACAGATCAAATACATTTTTTTTTTATTATAAAGTTAATGGAAAAAAAGACCATAGTTTGTGACTATGTACCAACACATACACTAGTGCAGGGTTACCCTATACTGTGGGAATCTCAGAAGATAAGGTATTTAGGTGTTTGTTTAGAACAAGATGTGATGCAAGCAGGAAAGAGAATGTGAGATGAGACCATGGCCAAAATAATATAAAAAGACAATGGAAACTGGTGTTCGTGGATTCAGATAGTAAAGTCTAGACTAAAAATGTTGTTGGTACCCTTGGTACTATAGGTAGGTGACACATTTTATGGTGCAAGAAAGACTGATTTAGCAGAAGATTAATAAGGCAATGAGAGAATTTGTGTAGGGAAAGTAAAAGACCAGGAACACTGTGGGGAAAACTGGTATTACTGCTTAGTCAAGGAAGATTAGGTTTCTGAAGTCTGGAAATGTATTACAGAGCTGCACAGATTAGGCTATAGCATACAGAATAAAGCCTACTGTCAAAGGAGGAGGAGATTAGTACACAATAAGGGGGGATAGGAAAGGATCAAATGAGGGTTGTGTTAAATTGTTTGCAGAAACACGTCAGAATCACCAGACTCATACTGTACTGCCTTTTCTGTTATAGTTTAATCTGTCCAGTTACTGTCTGAGATCTTCAGTTCTATTATAACATGCAGTCTTTTGCTTATGAACTGTCTCAGTTGCACCCTTGATTCAGATGTCTCCCCAGAAGAGAGAACAATGTCCAGTTTATATATCTTTTCACAGCAACAGATGTTTTTCAATGTCCTTGTGGTTTGCATGATTGAGTTGTTTTATGTCCTCCTTTGGTTATTTTCTTCCTTGCTGTATCTGAAGACTTCACAAAAAGTCTCTCCATGTCATCTTTGCATCACTTGAAGTGTCTGTATTTTATTTCATTTATTTCTGCATCTGAAAGCATACAAAGTTCCCGGTGATCAACTTCCTTCTTTGTGTGTTCCAAATATTACTATATCAGGATGCCATGCCTAGCCCACAAACATAGTTGCAGTTAAACTAATCAAGCATGTTTTATTTTCGCAGGTGTCTGACACACAGCCGTTATTACTTATTCTTAACTGATTTCATACTTGTTTAAGCAAGTTGTCAGCCTTGCAGTTACACAGAACTGAGCATCCAAGTGGTCCGGATTATGTGGAACGCTCCGCATTTAAGATGAGCGAAGCCACTGTTCCGCATTGAACAGGTGCGGCTCTGCTACAAGGATTTTGATTGGTTTGTGTACCACAATTACTGCCAATTGGCATTGTGGTATACAAACCTCTGCTGCCCTTTTGCATTACACAGTGTTGGCTATGCGCCACAGTTTTTGATTGGCTTGTAGACTGCATTTACAGCCAATCGTGAATGCATTATATGAGCCAATCACGTAAAGAGTCTCAGGAGGACAGGAGCCTATGAGAGCTCCCCAGTACTAGCAAATCACGTTCCAGGAAGCCTTTTTGCACCAAAATAATGGCTTGAAAAAGGCTTCCAAGAATCAGGGATTTTACTTTTTAGGTCTAATCTCCAGGAAAGAAGACCGGGAAGGAGCGGAATACGGGTTGAATACATTGGGCGAAGGAAGGCGCGGATGGAAGACATTGGAACTCTGAAGCGGCCAGAACAGAAGGTCTGAGGTTTTATTTTGCTGCTGCTTGCTGCTGGACTACCAGGATCATCATATTTTGTGCCGTGGTCATCATGGTTGATTATTTGTGCTGCTGGAGACTGGCTAACCGCATATTGAGCGGTTGCTGTGTACCTAGGCAAAGATAAGTGTTTTAGCTGCAATGGCAAGTGTTTTCTTTGAGAACTGGTATGCTAGCACAGATCTTGTTATTCTAGCAACTTTCCAAGTTTATAAGAGCAATGTTTAGTGTCTAAGTTTGTGCTGCTTGTTTCTAGTATGTCTGAAGTCTGCCACAAATGGAGCGAAATGTATGCCAACACAGATGCTGTTATAAACTTAAAAAGTTGCTAGAATAACAGAATATTTAAAGTTTGTTTTTGTACTGCTTGTCCCTCTAGGATTTTGAAGTCTGAAAGAAAGTGAGCAATTGTGTGCCAACACAGATCCTGTTGTTCTAGCAATATTTGTAAGCTTATAAGAGCAATATTTAAAGTGTCTCTATGTTGGTGTTTGTGTTGCTTGTCCCCCTAATATATCTCAGAGTAATTGCAATTTATTCTAGCAATATTTAAAGTGTCTCTGTTCTTCTGCATGTTCCCCCTAGTATGTCTGTTTTTCCAGAAACTGCATGCCAATCGAGGACCTATTATTCTAGCAACTTTCTAAATTTGAAAAAGAACCGAGACAAATGAACACGCCCTCACTGCACCACTTCTATTAAAACAATCCAAATGGTATCGATATCCACCTTCAATGGACCAAGCAAAACATAAAAGTTTTAAAAGTAAAGCCTTCAGTTTTAATTTCCGTTTTTCGTCCTGCTCCTAGCAGGACTTCTTCAGACAAACAACAAGAATCAACAAATTTCCTCTTTTTAAAAATAAAATCACATTTCAATTACAGTTGAAATCACATTTCAATTAAAATGCTTAGTTCCCTGTAATGGGATTTAAAAAGGCCAACCCCCCAAAAATAAAAGAGAGAGCACATTTTGTACTTTCAGTAGTATTTGACTTTGTAAACAAGTAAAACATGAAAGTAAGAAATGAAAAATAGTAAAAACAAAATGCAAAAGAAATAAATATTCCCTTCTATATTGACAAGTTACCAGCAGTACCGTTCTAACATGCAAAAACAATGCACAGTGCCTTACTGTGTGTTTGTTTACCTCCTTTTTTCACTTATTCCTGACATGTTGACTAAACTTACTTCACCTAAAATGGCTCTTCAGCAATCCTTACTTATAAAGTTACCCTAAGCAACTTCTCCTATTTGTATGAATACTGAGAAACATCGCTCATACAGCTGCTTTATATACCATTACATAAAAGTTCCATGACTCATGTCTGCATTTGAATCTGTATCTTTATATTTCCAGAACTCGCCTTATGTTGCTACATATTAATGTGATCCAAAGTTGTTCAAGGTATTTCACCTCGCTCTTGTTGCCACATTAAAGACACCAGTGTGGTGGAGATGAATCACTAAACGTCCAATAAAGCTCCACTGTTACTCCATGCTTTAAACAATTTCCAAAGTAGTCTGCTAGTTCATCTTATTCAAGCCTCCATAGCTCTTTGCTTGTGAAGTTACCCTAAAACACCACCTAGTGGTGATTGTTGGTATATACCTACACAAGCTGCAATGGTTTAACATGTTAGATCACACAAACTTCCAAAGGAAAATTTTATGAGTGAAGGGGGGGGGGGTGTAAGCCATGCCCAACCATATGCAAAATGACCTGGTCTATGAGGCCTTGCTGTTGTATATATATGAATGAGTGGACATTTTTCCTAAAATAATAATATAAAATATATATAATATTATAAATAAAAAGTAAAGGAACACAGTAATTTACCTCACGAGGCTTTTGAGCTTCAGTATACAAGAAATAGAATAAATTTCATTCAAGCCCAGATGACAACAGGCTCTAGTTTGGAGTTGCCATAACAACTCCCTTTTCTCCAACACTAAAGAAGTTGGACCGCCCCTCAAGCCACAAATTTGATCGTCAATGGCTTTAAATTTAAAGGAATGCTGTGGGAAACTTTCCACATGTCTGTCCAATGCGTTTTCCTTTTTTAACGTTCTAATACTGTATAAGTGTTCATATATTCTCTCCCTCAGTTTCCTGTTCGTTTTGCCTATGTAAAAGGCAGGACAGATATTACACTGAGCGAGATAGACCACTCCCTTTGAATTACAGTCTAACTTCTTCTTGATTTTTTAACTGACATCTCTAATTGTAAAATTTTGGCCAGCATCTACTTGTGGACAATATGAACACATGTTGCATTTCCACATTCCATTTCTACTCGTTGGATTTAAAAGTTTCCAGCTTTTTTTGTAGTATACTTTTCAAATTGGCACCTCTTCTAAAGGTGACCCTGAGCACATCTCTCCATATAGAGGACAGGCTATAGTCCGATTTTACTAGTGCCCAATTTTTATAAATAATAGACCTAATTCCATATCCATCCATACTAAAAGTAGTTAAGAAATTTGATGAATGAATATCCCTTCTCCACGTTAGTGCTAGGTTGAACCTCAGTAGAATAACTGTAGAGGCTATCTGCTCCTACTGAGCCTCCCAAAATAGGTTGGTAAACCCCTCTTGTTCGCTTTTCTTTCACTTCACTTATAAGGTCTAATACTAAGGTGGATGGATAACCTCTCTTAACTGTTAACAACTATACTCTTTTAAATATACAACAAGACATGGTGGATTTTATGGCCAAAGACCTTTCTTTTGTCCCAAGTCAACATATGGACATTGGTAGAACTATCATAGATCTCAAGGTGTTTGTAAGAAAACTCAACTTAAATGTATTAATGGGTAATACCACTGATATTGTGAATACTCTAAGAGTTTCCAGTTCATACAATCCACCACTTCATCCTTTGTTAAATACATTTGAAAAAATCTGTGAAATGGATCTTTGGGCTATTAAGAATCGAGTAATGTACAGCAACCACAAACACCTTGCTAACATTTCCCCTCTAGAATGGGACTTCCTTAGCCTTTTGAAAGATTGCAACATAAGAGTTATGAAACCAGATAAAGGGGGCGGGGTGGTTTTCATGAACCACTGTAAGTATATCGAATACATGTCTGAACATTTGGACACACCAGCCTATAGTAAGGTTTCTTTGAACGAAATACATGTTGCATACCACAAAATCAACAACATTTTGTATGACTTATTAATGGATGGGTTCATTGATGGGGATGCCTATAGATATCTTAACATAGCAGCTCCAAGGATCCCCGTTTTCTTTGGGACCCCCAAACTTCATAAACGTTTGAATGCACCCCCTTTCCGCCCCATAGTTGACGGGAGGGGGTCTATCACTTACCCATGTGCTAAATTTATTGACAACATTATCAAACCCCTTATTGATAAGGAGGTGCATATATGTAAAGATTCCTGGTCCTTTTTGGAAAATATTAACAAACTAACGTACAATCCCCAGGCAGTGTTCTTGACTATCGACGTCAAGGACCTTTATACTGTCATTCCCCAAACTATTGGTTTAGCTTGGGTTAGGGAGTATAAGTTAAAGATGACACTATTTATGTCACTTTAACCCTCCTTGAGACAGTTTTAACGAATAATTACTTTACTTTTGAAGAACAACTTCTATTTGCAAACCTCAGGGGTGGCCATGGGTTCGCCTTGTGGCGGTACATTTTCTAATGCTGTAATGGCGAATTGGGAGTCCACACTTCTATTTAAAGATGACTTATTTCAACAATATGTCACCTGGTACACTAGGTACCAGGATGACATATTTTGTATTTGGGAAGGAAACAAAGATCTCATACCTTCCTTTCTGGAAAGGATTACTAGTATGACTGACTTTTTAGAATTCACTTACACAGTGGATGACACTAAGATCAACTATTTGGACATTCTCCTTATTAAGGACACAATTAATCATAGGTTCAAAAGTGTCATATACAGAAAACCCACATATTCTAACTCTCTTTTGCACTTTTCCAGTAACCACCCATACCACCAAAAAAGATCTGTGGTAAAAGGTCAGATTGTCAGGACAGCACGTATGGTAACAGATGATACAGATTTTAACAGTGAATGTAACAAGTTAATGAGTATGTTTGAATCTAGGGGGTACCCAATCAACTTGTTAACTAGTATTATTTTGGAGGTATCATGCAAACGCGAGGAAGGGTATTTTTTTCCCCTTCTAACTGGCCATTATAACACTAATAACCCTGATAATCATGAAGAAGTTAGTTCTACTATTAGTCCAAATTTTAGGACAAATAAGCAGAGTAGCAACACGTATTGTACTAGTTTTTGTATACCTTCGCCTTGGATTATCAATTAATCAAGGGGATTATTAATAAAAACTGGGACATAATAAAAAGTGAAGGAACTCTTCTTAATGTATTAGGTGATAGGCCTAAAATCACTTATAGGAGAGGCTATAATTTAAAAGCAATTTTGGAGAAGAACAAGCCAAAAAGGGCACAAAATCGACCATCAGGGATGTTTAAATGTGGCTTTTGTGCCCAATGTAGACACATTAAGGTGGCAACACATTTTTCTATTAATGGTAAAGAATATAAAGTCAAGGACCACTATAATTGTGAAACTAAATCGGTCATTTATGCAGCATTGTGTAATTTTTGTAATGCGTTCTACATTGGGAAAATGGAACGCAAGTTAAAAACTAGAATGTATGAACATATTTATGCCATTGCTAAGCAAGACCACACTAATGCCTTAGCTAGGCATATTATGGAACACAATGACCACCGTTTTAGTTTTATTATTTTACAGCAGATTATTCCAGACATCAGAGGTGGCCCTTGGCAAATTTGTCTCGAAATAGACGAATTACTATGGCAGATTCGTACAAGAGCACACATTACCCCTGGTATTAATGATGCCCTTCCTATTAAGTGTGTTTTGAGATGGCTCTCTTATAATAGGTAATACCTTTCAACTATCGTTGGTGCTTATGCTTTTATGTACTATTATCTCTTGTTTTGTGACTATTAGAGTGGCTTGCGATGTCCCTTAGATTTGGGTACAGCACATGTGGTGACATCCTAGTTATTTCTAGTCCCTGTGTGCAGATGAATTATCTACTGGAGTTTTTTTATTAGCTTAAACTTCATTAATGTAATCGTTTATTTGTTTATTTATTAGTATAATAATGGATTGTTCTGATTTTATAGAGAGTAATTTTACTTCTTGATTTATTTAAATTTGTTCAATGAGACAAATATTTCATTTGTATATACACAAATATACACATATATATTTTTTCTTTTACCTAGGCTGCTGGTAACACATTGATACTAATTTTTAAGCAAAGCACAATTTACTTGCATATACTGCTTGAAGGTTATTACATTTAGCGAACTTCATTTGCTATGCTTTATTATGTTTACTACAAAACAATGATTAGTATTTAATAATGTAAAGCATATCGCTGTTTTAAGGTTCCCATGGTTTTTTCTTAATTGAAAAATGCACTCGCTCTTGATTTGTCAAATTATTTGAAATCTATTTAAAAGAGGTGTCATTTGAATGATTTATGTTTGTCTGATGAAGGCAGAACACTGTTTCTGCCGAAAGCGCTTACTTTTACTTGGATTTTATTAAACATTTTCAGTTTTTAGCCTGCTCTTATCGTGTTCCAGCTTGCTTTTTTGTTGTTTACTGGGTTTGCGAGTTTTCAAGTTGACTATTGAAAGTACAAAATGTGCTGTGTCTTTTATTTTTGGGGGGTTGGCCTTTTTAAATCCCGTTACAAGGAACTAAGCATTTTAATTGAAATGTGATTTCAACTGTAATTGAAATGTGATTTTATTTTTAAAAAGTGGAAATTTGTTGATTCTTGTTGTTTGTCTGAAGAGGTCCTGCTAGGAGCAGGACGAAAAGCGGAAATTAAAACTGAAGGCTTTACTTTTAAAACTTTTATGTTTTGCTTGGTCCATTGAAGGTGGATAGCGATACCATTTGGATTATTTTAATAGAAGTGGTGCAGTGAGGGCGTGTTCTTTTGTCTCGGTTCTTTTTCTAGTTTGTTTTTTGTGTTTGGATTCCTTATCAACTTTCTAATTTTATAAGAACAATATTTAAAGTGTTTGTGCTGCTTGTCCCCCTAGTATGTCTCTGAGAGTAATTGCCATTTTTTTAGAGAAACTGAATGCCAAGAGAGATCCTGTTCTAGCAGTATTTCTAAGGTTATATGAGCAATATTTAAAGTCTCTCTCTAATATGTCTATTTAGAAAATGTAGTAAATCTGATTTTTATTTTTGTAAAGTGCTTTTTCATTTACTTATGGTGTGGTTATGGTATCTGCAGATTATCAAATAAAGATTTTGGATCTGAGAAGTGGGTTTTATTGAATTTTACAGATGTTCGACCATGATCCATGGCAATGGCACATTTCACTCGGTGCGAAAATAGGGTGTTCCACATTTTGACAGTTTGTCACGCATTGTTAGTGTCTGTGTTCCACATTGGCCTCTTAACAGGTTGAGACCTATGACACAGAGCATTTATTTCAAAATCTTGTTAAGTTAACCCTTGCTTTACAAGGCAAAACCTTGTATTAGAAACAAGCATATTTCTTTTGCATTGCAGCATACATTTAATTTCATTATTGCTTTGGGAAAAGAATATTTACAATATAGGTTCATAGGTTCATACTAGGCTATCTGCCCGAGGGCATTTGCAAGCCTAGCCCATTGTTTTGTGGCTTACGCCACCCCTTAAGTATGGGGAACTATACCCATTATTTTGCTGTGCCTCTGTCGAGCAGTGACACTGAGGTAATCCCTGGGGTATATCTGTGATCTCCCATCCATTGGTCAAGATTTCTCTTGAACAAGGCCAGCGAGGTGCTCTGCCTCACATGTACCGGGATTTTGTTCCACAGCATAGGGAGTCTTTGGGTGATGAATCTATCCCTCCAGCACGTCCTATTAATAGCCGTGTCGAGGTTTAAGTCTCCTGCCCTTGTGGCTCTGATGGATCTAGATTTTTGAGGTGAAGCATATTCATCAAATCTGGGTTTGACATGGCCTTGTATGTTAGGCAAAGGTCACCTCTGAGCAAGCGGTGGCGACTGAATAGAGCTGGAGTTCTTTCAGTCGGGCAGCATAGGACAGATTTTTGAGACCCTTTATCCTTTTGGTGAGGAACTTTTGTGGCCTCTCCAGCTGCTGCAAGTGTCTGGTCAGATACATTCCGAATGGGGCATTGTACTCAATCATTGGTCTGATGAGTGATGAGTAAAGGGAGACTATGACCTCCTTGATCTAGATGAGAATCCCTTCATGATAAGGTGGGCAATGTAGAAGGTCTTCCTAACTACTTTAGCTACATGGGTGTCGAATGACAGACTACTATCAACCTGGGTCCCCAGGTCCCTGATAACTTCTTCTGTGCTCAGTGGATTGCCACCTATTTGGTAGCTAGGGGTAACCTTGTTTTTCCCGAAGGGTATGACTATGCATTTTTGGCATTTAACTTTAGGCCGTGGCTCTGGCACCAGTTATCCATTTCTGTGAGACCCTTCTGAAGGATATCTGTGTCAGATGTGTTTTCTACTATGGCCCAGTTTGCAGTCATCTGCAAACTTTGTCAGCCATAACCCTTCTGTGTTTGCTTGTACTTGAAAAGTAGATGCCAAACAAGAGTGGGCCCAGGACTGAGCCCTGTGGGACACCACTTGTGACAGGCTTTGAGTCTGACATGGCGCCAGCAACTCTGACCCTGTGGATTCTGTCACTCGGCCAGTTTGCAACCCATCTTGTGATGTATGGGTTAACATTTAAGCTGATGAGTTTTCAATGATACCCGAGTGGGGTATTGTATCGAAGGCCTTAGCCAGATCGAGGTAGGCTGTATGGACTGCCTTTCCCTCATCAATGGCTTTGGTGACTGTTTTGAAAAAGTCAACCAAGTTTAAAAGGCATGATCTTCCTTTGACAAAGCCAAACTGGGTTGGATCCAAAGTCTGCAAATTCCCAATGTCTTTATTTATGAGGTCCATTATGATCCTCTCCATGGCTTTGCAGATAAGGCTTGTCAAGCTAATGGGCGGTAATTTCCAGGGTAGGTGGAGGCACCGCCTTTGTGAAGTGGGACCACAGTTGCAGTGCGCCACTCCTGGGTATGTATCCAGAGGTAAGACTTTGATTAAACAGCTGTCCTAGCTGTGGGTTTAATTCCTCATTGAGTTAAGTGGAGCACACAGCTGGGGACACCATCAGGTCCCATGGATGCTGTGTTTTTGCTTTGGAGAGAGCAGTTTTCACTTGGGCGCTGGACATGTTTGGGGGGCTGCAATCATTTGGTAAAGATATCTCTCCTTTTGGGGAGGGGAGAAGTTTGCACTGAACCTGTCAGCCAGTATGTTGGCAATGTCTGTAGGATCAGTAATCTTCACATCATTTTGAACTAGTTCTGAGCATATCTGGGAGTTTCCTCCCAGGTTTCTAACATAGCTAAAGAAGGCCTTATGATTGTCTTTTGAGTCTTTAGCTATTTTTCTCTCGAAATTTGCTTTGGATGATTTTATGAGAGCTCTTAGTTTTTACTTATAGTGATCAAGGGTGTCTTACCTTTTAAGGATTTTGCTCTATCTTGTAGTAGCTTCCTCCTTTTGTTGTAGAGTTTGTTTATGGCTGGGGTCCACCAGACTGGACGCTTGCCTTTGGTACAAAGAGTCTTTGTTTTGCTTGGGATTGCCTTATCCATGCAGTCCTGCAGGTGCTGGTAGAAGGCATTTGTAAGTGATTCAGCGGCTTGAGTACTGTTTTCCGCCAGCTCGGGGGCCTTAAAGGAGACCACACTAGTCTTTAGAAGTGTGAAGTCGGCTTTTGAGAAGTTCTTTACTGTGGTCTTTTTTATTTCAGGTAGGGGTGGGATGAGGACCTCCAGCGAGATTAGTTTGTGATCTGATCTCACCAGTGAGGGGTATACTTCTGGTGTTGAACATTGTGCTCCCATGTTCGTGATGATGAGATCAAGTATGTTATCTCCTCTTGTGGGGATGGTGACTAGTTGTTCCATGGCATTTGAGTTTATGAATTCCAGGAACGTTTGGGCTAGGGTGTTTGGGCTTGAGTAGTGTTCCCAGTCTATATTAGGGTAATTGAAGTCACCTAGTATGATGGTGTTTGGTGATACATTTATCCCCTCTAGTGTTTTCAGGAAGGCCATGTGAGTTTCCTGAGTTTGTGAGGGTGGCCTGTAACATGCTACAATTTGCAGAGCAGTCTTGCCTATGGTTAATTGCACCTGGATGGTCTCCGATGCATCGCGTTGCCACCAGTCTTGAGGTGTGGGTGTCCTTGATGAATATGGATACCCCCTCCTTTCTTGGTATTGTCCGGATTTTGGGGCGGACGCATGATATGAGGTAAAACCTGATAGCGCTGGGATGCTCTCAGGAGCCTTGAACCAGGTTTCTGTCACAGCACAGACATCTATGTTCTCCATACTGAGAAGGGCCTCGAGTGCGTGCATTTTGAGATTTAGACTTCTGGCATTGAGCAGCATTACCCTTAGTTTTTCCTTTTTGTGTTCTAGGGTGGTAGGTTTAGAATTTGAGCCTTGCCTAAAAAGGCACTATGGGGTGGCAAGAGCCTTTGCCAATATCCGAATCCCAGGGGTGACAGGTGCAAACCGTCCCTTGCGAAGCAGCGTGGCTTGTCCAGCATGTCATCCCAGGCAGACAGACACTGGATCCCCTTTGAATGACACCAGTGTTTAAGCCAATTGTTAAAGCTGATCATTTTATCTCTGTATTGTGGCATCATTCTTGGTGAAGGTAGGATACTGCTCAAGGTCAGGGTCATACCTGCCTGGGCTACATAATCAGAGAGCTCCTCAATGTCTCTTTTCATGTAGTCCAAGGAGGTACGTCTCAGGTCGTTTACACCAGCGTGGACAATGACTGAGTCATATTTGTACCTGCTGTTGAGAGACCTGAGTGCTTGCGTTATGTGGCGGATTCTAGCGCCCGACAGGCAGCTTACTGTGACCTTCTCCTTACTCAGTCTGGTGAGCGGGACGTCAGTGTGTCTGACTATGAAGTCACCAATGACTAGTGTGTCTGGCATTGTGTTTGGCCTTAAGGGCTGTGACTGTTTGACACTCTGACTGTGAGGTCTATGTGTTGCAGGTGTTGTGTTCTGAGGTGGTGGTTGTTTGGGTGTTTGCTTTGGTGGCCTCTGCTGTTTTGGTAGATTTTGATCAGAGCCTCCAGTATGTCTTTGTGTGTTTATGTGTATGATTTGAGGTTGTAATGGTACTATGTGAGACTGGGTCTATAGTGTGTGTGGTAACCTTCTCCTCCTGACTGGTCTTGCCAGTCCTATGTTGAGAGAGCTCAGCCTCCAGTTTGGCCGTATAGTTGCATTTCTCGCATGTATTTGTGTTTTGTGGGAGGAGGAGAGGGTTGTCTGTGTACGAGGCAATTGTAGCATTGCCTCAATATTCCCAGGTTCACCAGCTGAGCAGGAGAGGACACTAGCAACTGATCCCTCGACATGCTAGAAGGATAGACAAAAAAACTTTAAAAAAGAATCCGGGGGACGTGGGTGACCGAGAAATGGGGGGTTGCCTTTTTGGGGTACTATCTATGACAAGAGTGCCGTATCAAGGTAATAAGTACTGTAGGAGCAAGTGCTAGGTTTAACAGATAGAGAATGGTCTACTTGGAGTCAAGTAGAGATGATCTTTTTAGTTATAGGATGCTGATTTAACTTTAGGCCGTGGCTCTGGCACCAGTTATCCATTTCTGTGAGACCCTTCTGAAGGATATCTGTGTCAGATGTGTTTTCTACTATGGCCCAGTTTGCAGTCATCTGCAAACTTTGTCAGCCATAACCCTTCTGTGTTTGCTTGTACTTGGAAAAGTAGATGCCAAACAAGAGTGGGCCCAGGACTGAGCCCTGTGGGACACCACTTGTGACAGGCTTTGAGTCTGACATGGCGCCAGCAACTCTGACCCTGTGGATTCTGTCACTCGGCCAGTTTGCAACCCATCTTGTGATGTATGGGTTAACATTTAAGCTGATGAGTTTTTCAATGATACCCGAGTGGGGTATTGTATCGAAGGCCTTAGCCAGATCGAGGTAGGCTGTATGGACTGCCTTTCCCTCATCAATGGCTTTGGTGACTGTTTCAAAAGTCAACCAAGTTTAAAGGCATGATCTTCCTTTGACAAAGCCAAACTGGGTTGGATCCAAAGTCTGCAAATTCCCAATGTCTTTATTTATGAGGTCCATTATGATCCTCTCCATGGCTTTGCAGATAAGGCTTGTCAAGCTAATGGGCGGTAATTTCCAGGGTAGGTGGAGGCACCGCCTTTGTGAAGTGGGGACCACAGTTGCAGTGCGCCACTCCTGGGTATGTATCCAGAGGTAAGACTTTGATTAAACAGCTGTCCTAGCTGTGGGTTTAATTCCTCATTGAGTTCGTGGAGCACACAGCTGGGGACACCATCAGGTCCCATGGATGCTGTGTTTTTGCTTTGGAGAGAGCAGTTTTCACTTGGGCGCTGGAGATGTTTGGGGGCTGCAATCATTTGGTAAAGATATCTCTCCTTTTGGGGGAGGGGAGAAGTTTGCACTGAACCTGTCAGCCAGTATGTTGGCAATGTCTGTAGGATCAGTAATCTTCACATCATTTTGAACTAGTTCTGAGCATATCTGGGAGTTTCCTCCCAGGTTTCTAACATAGCTAAGAAGGCCTTATGATTGTCTTTTGAGTCTTTAGCTATTTTTCTCTCGAAATTTGCTTTGGATGATTTTATGAGAGCTCTTAGTTTTTACTTATAGTGATCAAGGGTGTCTTACCTTTTAAGGATTTTGCTCTATCTTGTAGTAGCTTCCTCCTTTTGTTGTAGAGTTTGTTTATGGCTGGGGTCCACCAGACTGGACGCTTGCCTTTGGTACAAAGAGTCTTTGTTTTGCTTGGGATTGCCTTATCCATGCAGTCCTGCAGGTGCTGGTAGAAGGCATTTGTAAGTGATTCAGCGGCTTGAGTACTGTTTTCCGCCAGCTCGGGGGCCCTTAAAGGAGACCACACTAGTCTTTAGAAGTGTGAAGTCGGCTTTTGAGAAGTTCTTTACTGTGGTCTTTTTTATTTCAGGTAGGGGTGGGATGAGGACCTCCAGCGAGATTAGTTTGTGATCTGATCTCACCAGTGAGGGGTATACTTCTGGTGTTGAACATTGTGCTCCCATGTTCGTGATGATGAGATCAAGTATGTTATCTCCTCTTGTGGGGATGGTGACTAGTTGTTCCATGGCATTTGAGTTTATGAATTCCAGGAACGTTTGGGCTAGGGTGTTTGGGCTTGAGTAGTGTTCCCAGTCTATATTAGGGTAAGTGAAGTCACCTAGTATGATGGTGTTTGGTGATACATTTATCCTCTAGTGTTTTCAGGAAGGCCATGTGAGTTTCCTGAGTTTGTGAGGGTGGCCTGTAACATGCTACAATTTGCAGAGCAGTCTTGCCTATGGTTAATTGCACCTGGATGGTCTCCGATGCATCGTGCGTTGCCACCAGTCTTGAGGTGTGGGTGTCCTTGATGAATATGGATACCCTCCTTTCTTGGTATTGTCCGGATTTTGGGGCGGAACGCATGATATGAGGTAAAACCTGATAGCTGGGATGCTCTCAGGAGCCTTGAACCAGGTTTCTGTCACAGCACAGACATCTATGTTCTCCATACTGAGAAGGGCCTCAGTGCGTGCATTTTGAGATTTAGACTTCTGGCATTGAGCAGCATTACCCTTAGTTTTTTTCCTCTTTTGTGTTCTAGAGTGGTAGGTTTAGAATTTGAGCCTTGCCTAAAAAGGCACTATGGGGTGGCAAGAGCCTTTGCCAATATCCGGAATCCCACGCGTGACAGGTGCAAGCCGTCCCTTGCGAAGCAGCGTGGCTTGTCCAGCATGTCATCCCAGGCAGACAGACACTGGATCCCCTTTGAATGACACCAGTGTTTAAGCCAATTGTTAAAGCTGATCATTTTATCTCTGTATTGTGGCATCATTCTTGGTGAAGGTAGGATACTGCTCAAGGTCAGGGTCATACCTGCCTGGGCTACATAATCAGAGAGCTCCTCAATGTCTCTTTCATGTAGTCCAAGGAGAGTCGTCTCAGGTCGTTTACACCAGCGTGGACAATGACTGAGTCATATTTGTACCTGCTGTTGAGAGACCTGAGTGCTTGCGTTATGTGGCGGATTCTAGCCCGACAGGCAGCTTACTGTGACCTTCTCCTTACTCAGTCTGGTGGCGGGACGTCAGTGTGTCTGACTATGAAGTCACCAATGACTAGTGTGTCTGGCATTGTGTTTGGCCTTAAGGGCTGTGACTGTTTGACACTCTGACTGTGAGGTCTATGTGTTGCAGGTGTTGTGTTCTGAGGTGGTGGTTGTTTGGGTGTTTGCTTTGGTGGCCTCTGCTGTTTTGGTAGATTTTTGATCAGAGCCTCCAGTATGTCTTTGTGTGTTTATGTGTATGATTTGAGGTTGTAATGGTACTATGTGAGACTGGGTCTATAGTGTGTGTGGTAACCTTCTCCTCCTGACTGGTCTTGCCAGTCCTATGTTGAAGAGCTCAGCCTCCAGTTTGGCCGTATAGTTGCATTTCTCGCATGTATTTGTGTTTTGTGGGAGGAGGAGAGGGTTGTCTGTGTAATGAGGCAATTGTAGCATTGCCTCAATATTCAGGTTCACCAGCTGGGCAGGTGAGGACACTAGCAACTGATCCCTCGTCATGCTAGAAGTATAGACAAAAAAACTTTAAAAAAGAATCTGGGGAACGTGGGTGATCGAAATGGGGGTTGCCTTTTGGGGTACTATCTATGACAAGAGTGCCGTAGCAAGGTAATAAGTACTGTAGGAGCAAGTGCTAGGTGTAACAGATAGAGAATGGTCTACTTGGAGTCAAGTAGAGATGATCTTTTAGTTATAGGATCGCTGATTTGATCAGTAGTATAGTTCGAGGAAGGTAGGTTTAAGGGAAAATTTGAAGAGTGGACTTTAGGTAGCCCGAATAGTTTAAACCTGCTTAACCGGGGCTGCCCTAGTCTGCAACAGTGGCAGCTCGGCTAAATCGCTGTCGTGCTTTATAGCAGGGGCTGGAAAAGACAGGAAATGACCCAAAATGGCCAATAAACTACAAGTTACTGCTTTAAACCACTCCTCTGAGGACAAACAGGCAGCTCAGTACTCCCTACTCCCACTAGTGAGTAAAGAAACTACCCCTTGACCAAACAAGGAAAATGGAGAAAACAGGAACCAAGACAAAGCCCAGGGATCAGCAAAATCTGATCACTGGAACAAACTATTAGAAAAGTATGGAAAACAAGAGTATTTTTGTGTTTCTTTCAAGTTTTTCAGAAAGGCAGAAAATACAATAAATGCTGTGTTTTTCGACTAAATGCTATCAAAAGCTAGTACACTTGAGTGTATTAGCCTGTTGTTTAACTTTTAAGCAAAACTTAAACAAGCAAGTGCAATAAACAGTTCAAGCTATTAAAAACAGTAAAATACGTAATAGCAGAATAAAACAGGCAGAAATAGCAATCGAAGGCTTAAAAAGTCGAAAATGCAGAAAAAAATACTTAGAATCTGGAAAGTTTGTCTTTTCTGGTCTCTGCTGCTCTAGGAACTCTGCTGGACACCACGAGGAGCTGTGCTGAGTTCTCTATAGCCAGAAAAGCCCGCCAAAGCGTGCTTTATAGCAGGGGGCTGGAAAAGACAGGAAATGACCCAAAATGGCCAATAAACTACAAGTTACTGCTTTAAACCACTCCTCTGAGGACAAACAGGCAGCTCAGTACTCCCTACTCCCACTAGTGAGTAAAGAAACTACCCCTTGACCAAACAATCAATTCCCTCTTTTTAATTATCAAGAAAAAAATGCAAAAAAGCAATGTACAGGAAAATGTGATCCTCTGTACTTAATAGCCTTTCTTCATTGTTAACAACAGTTACTTGTTTGACAGTTTTATTAACACCATTTTTAAACACATCTCCTCTGTTATATCTGAGATAGCGCCTTAAGTTGCATTTGCTCAACTTTGTAACTTTCCATAGTGCCTTGGTGGCACCATACCAGTGAAAATTTTCAACTCCTGAAATAACACCATTTCCTATGTCCAGCTGTTTTGAAATCTTTTTTTTTTTTTTTACCATGTCCTCTGGTAATGTGGGAGTAATTATCATTATTGGAACTGCATACTTTATGTAACAGAATTTCTCCTCTTTTCATCTCTTCCTTAAAAATATTGTGTGCAACTCCCATGCTGTTTTTATTTTATACTCTAGCTTTTTCACATGACCAGAGTTGGTGTAAAGTAGCAACCCTGACTGTCCCTTTCTTTTGAAAACAGAGTATATCTTTTTCTATTTTCATCAACTGTAAATGCTTTTTTATGGCTGATTTTGTTTGTTTTACAACTTTCTTTAAACTTAAAACCTGTATGTGTAACCTCTGCAGGGACTGCATGTAATGGGATTTTCCCTCTGTAAGGAATGTGTCTAAAAACCCAACAGTTTGATTTGTTACATGCTTTTGCAAACACATTTTGCATGTCCAAAAATATATTGAAATCAGGTATCCGATCATGATGTCCCTGTTCTCATGATCTGTTATATCTGAGTGTATCTCACCATTTTTTGTTTGCAACTGTTTTATTTGCATTTGCATGTACATTTTTTAGATTGTCTTGTCCTGTCCATAGATTGCTGTTGTAGAAATAAAGTTAAACTTTGCTATTATGGAAACAAAGTTAAAGTTTGCTAAGACTGTTAACAGCCCATTACTGTACTGATACTGTTACTGTACTGATACTGTTTGATCAACTCTCACTCACCCACAAACTAGTAAACCATCCACTAAATGTCCCATCCCTCCAGAATCTACTCCAACCCTATCACACCACCAGACCACTAAGAACCAGCAATAAAAATCACTTGCAGATCACTAAAGCCAATAACTCTGCTGGTGAAGCACTATTCTCTTGCGCCATAGCTAAATTATGGAACTCCCTCCCACCCACAATTACCTCCATACCATCATGCACCCACTTCAAAACTTTACTAAAAGCACACCTAAAAACATGCTGGCTATGTCCTTGCAACTCCCACTCTTAATATCGCCCACCCCATCCAACCACTACCTTTCTTTCCACTCCACTAACTACCTTGATTATAGCAAGCTCAGATGCTCATAAGCCTAGTACTTATTATGCAGCAGGAACTTCTTATTGTAACATTTGTTAATGTCTGTTATGTACTTCACAGATAAAGATTCTAGTTGTCTACTGATGTACTATGTTCTTCATCTGTAAATATGTTGTAAGTAATTGCTATGTAAATTGTTAATCGCTATGTAATCCAATGTAGCTACTGTCTGTTTTAACTGTGGAGCTTTTCTCCCCGGGCCTCCGCTGAAAATGGACCTATGTCCAGTCGGACACTCCCGGTCAACAAATATAAATTAAAATAAATATTAACTTGCACTGATTTTTATGAAACAACATGGTGCTATTTGTCTACGTTTTTATTAAGTTTTTTAGATTCTGTACTTTACTACCTGTATGTATTCCTGTATGTATTCTTGTGTATTATTCCGAGGATGGCAGTTACACCAGTCTGACTAATGATGGACTTGCTGTACTAGTTTGTTTATAAGACTCTTTGCTGTTATATTTTATGTAAGACATTCTTTTGAAAATATGACATTAGAGTCACTGTTTGTTTTTTTTATCAATATTGATCCTGTTTGCTGTATGCATAAGCTGCCTTTGGTGACATACTGTACTTTTAATGTTGGGGGGGGTTGACCCTCTCTTGTTACCATAGAACATTTTGTCATTTAGGATTTGTCATGGGTACTGCCTTAAATGTTACTCCATTTCCAGACGTAGATGTGGACTTGCATACCCAACATTTAATTGCATTGTTTAGTTTTGCATATACCATTTGCATTACTGTAAATGTATTTACTGTGTCTGTAGTAACTTTAACTTTACACTGTATCTGTATTAACTTTACTCTGTGGCTGTATGTCTGTAGGTTATTTCTGTTTATTGTGAATCCGTCCTGGCTTATTAAACCAGTAAAGTAATATTTATTTTTCTGTCTTTTCCTGTCTCCTTTGTTTAATTAATTTACATTGAGTTTAAAATATCCCTGTACTTTGCTGTGAACTGATAACGCTTTCCGTTAATTTATTGCTTTAATGCCTATTGCCTGCTATGATCTGGGTTATAGGGAGGATTATCCCCATATTCTACTGGTCATAATGTACCATTTTTATTATACTGCTCATGTTTGTAATTACCCTTTTCAGTAAGGCAAGGGGTTTGTCCTTCCTTCTGTTTATCGCTTACCTCCTTTTTCTGTGCACCCTGATATTTGCAGGTTATTTACATTTATACCATGACCCCCCAAAATGTGCACGCTGATTGGCCAGCGTGCCCGTTGTAAATCGAGTTATACTAATGGAAAAAGGTCCGGTTGCCCGGACTTTTTTCCATTAGTATAACTCGTTTAAAACACTGGCTCGCTATGTTAAATGGGTTTAACATAGTGAGACAGCTTTAAAATAAGCAACGGAGATCTCCGTTGCTTATTTTAAAGCTGTCTCGCTATGTTAAACCCATTTAACATAGCGAGACAGTGTTTTAAAAGAAAGCAAGATCTCCGTTGCTTTTTTTAGTGTTTCGCTATGTTAAATGAGTTTAACATAGCGAAACACTAAAAAAAAAGCAACGGAGATCTTGCTTTCTCCGTTGCTTTTGCCCACAGCTCTGATGTACTGCGCAGGCGCGCAGTACATCAGAACTGCCGCGGATGCCAGACATCTGCGGAAGGGCAGTAAACAGGCATTATACTATGCCATTATTTAAGAAAAGTAATAGTTTCTTTTCTTAAATAATGTCATGGTATAATAACCACTTCTGGGTGTGGGTAATGCTATTACCCACGGTTGGCTTTTGGTCCGGGCTTCGCCCTCGGGACCAAACCACGCCAACCGTGGGTAAATTTAGCATTACCCACACCCAGGCGTGGGTTATTGCTATAATATGCTCTTTTCTACTTATGATTTACCTGTTTGAAAACAGTGTATTAACTGTCTGTGGCTGTCTCCTGTTTCTATCATGACAAGATTGTTGTACCTGTAACAACTATGAAATCTTTTAGGCTTAATTTTTATCTTTAGACTTTAAAACATTAAGCTGCTTTTTGTAGTCTACAAGCTGTTTTTGTACATTTCCTATGTGCATCTGCTATACTGCGTACTTAGCACTCTGGCTTTGTGTTGCTCCAGTTGGAGTTTGAGATGTGTAATCTCTGAGTCTGTATCTATCTGTTTGGCAGAAACTGATTTTAAAGCTGCACCTGCATTTTGCAGAATGTCAATAACTGTCTGACGGAATTGCTTCAGCATACCATCTTGCCTGACCAAAACATTATTTTTTTTCTGTCATGCTATGTAGACTTGTCTGTCTGATCATTTTCAGATAGTTTTTTTAATTTTTTAAATGGTGGAAACTGGCATTACCTTGCCTGTGTGTTTTTTAAAACCGTTATGTGAGTCTAGACACTCACCAGTTTCAGCTGCTTGCTTTGCTTTGACATCTGCCAAAGCATTTACTGTAGCCTCTTCTGTATTACATTTTGTATGTGCTATGATTTTGACAATACTAAACTTTCCCTTTAAATCATTTTGGGAAGCAATGCCCATAACTCCCGTAGCACTGGAGCATGTTTTAGGGGTTTGCCAACACTGTCGACGAATCCCCTTCTGATTCAAACTGGCATGTGTAAATGCAAAAAAAAAAAAAAAAACATTTAAATAAAGCATCATTTCAAATAGACCACACAGTATATGTCAACCATTGTTTAAATGCCAACATATTGAAACAAAATTCCTTTCTTGTCTTGCCACTGAGGCAGAGTCTATAATAAACAAGGTATATATATATATATATATATATATATATCTGCTGAACCCTGTCAATGTCAATTGGTGTATTTTGTACCCCTTTTAAATCTTGCTGGGCTTTTCTGTCTTGTCAGATTAACTTATGTAGTTATAGCCCAGCAACATTTACTAAGGGCACAATCTGATTGTTATGTTAAACCAGAAATGTCATTATGTAAAGTCTGAATGCTATGCTTAGTCTGTTCCTCTAAACGGCATTATTATCCCTAGGGAAATTTTGAAAAGCTGTGAACCTTTTCTTTAAAAGGTTAATATTATTAGCACATACTACTATGTTAGAACTTTCTTCTTTCTGTGCATTTGCAATATTTACTATAAATAACATTTTTATGTAGTGTATTACATTACTGACAATAATTGCATACACTTGTACTGTATGAGATTTAGGTAAAGCCTTATTACTTAAAGAAAATGTGCAACAGTTTGCATTATATCTGACAAAGGCATGACTGCAGAAGGTACATTTAACTGTTGTATATGTGAATAACTAACTAGAATCAAACAGATTGTTTATTAGAATAGGATATATCTTATGGTGTGGCTTACATACTAGACTCCTGTGACAGGATAGATATAAGTTTGGAAAGTTACTTGCATATAAAAAAACAGCCTTTATGAATTGCTGTACATCTTATGTATGGATTATAGGCATTTATCCATTTACAAACACAACTGTTATCTAAATTTTGAACATTAAACATTTTAGATTTACATTTTATGTCTGACAGAAGGTTTAAGACATGTAAATTTATATGTACAATATGTGGGCATTGTAAAGTTAACTGTCTTTACTGGCATCCATGTTATAACTGAAGAATTTACCATATTTTGTGTAGATGACACGGGTGATCAGGCTGAAGTCACTTGGAAGACACTGTGTCCTTCAACAGACGAATTGATGGTGGAACGTTGTTGGACACACTCAACAACATTGTCAGAATCCACCCAAGAGGAAGCACTGGATTTGTCGACCTGTGGCATTTACGTATAAATTATGGCATCAAATGAACAGTAACTGCTGGTAATGGATAGAAAAGGTCACATTCAAGCTGGCCTCGCCACTGTTAAATTGTTTGCAGAAACACATGTCAGAATCACCAGACTCACACTGTACTGTTACTGTTATAGTTTAATCAGGCCAAACAGTTGCACTGTCTTGAGATCATTTCAATTCTATTATAACATGCAGTCTTTTGCTTATCATGAACTGTCTCAATTGCACCCTTGATTCTGATGTCTCCCTAAAAAGAGAGAAAAATGTCCAGTTTATACATCTTTTCAAAGCAACAGATGTTGTTTTCCAATGTCCTTGTATTTTGCATGATTAATTTCTGTTTTATGTCCTCCTTTGGTTATTTTCTTCCTTGCTGTATCTGAAGACTTCACAAAATGTCTCTCCATGGCATCTTTGCATCACTTGAAGTATCTGTATTTTATTTCATTTGTTTCTGCATCTGAAAGCTCACAGAAAGACCCTGTTGATCAACTTCTTCTTTGCATGTTCCAAATATTACTATAACAGGATGTCATGTCTAGCCCACAAACATATTTACAGTTAAACTAAGCATGTTTTATTTTCGCAGATGTCAGACACATAGCCATTATTACTTCTCTATTCCTAACTGATGTTCTTCACTATTCACTGTTGCAGTCATTACATTTGGGGTAATCTGGCAGGTTGCTCTCAGTCGGCCTGATTAACAAAGTCTTGGGTCCTACGTCTGTTGCTGTCCCTTCTTCCATGACATCAGGTCAGGGGTATAAAACATGTAGCCGACACCATTACATCAGTCTTTCTTGCCGTGTAGTGCCTGAAGCAGAAGCAGTTCGCAAGTGCCGGTCGGCCGACTCCTGAAATTTTCGTTTTTGAGTTTCAGAAACTATGTCTTCAACTTAAAGCTACGTACCCCGTTGGGGAAACTTTTTCTTGCTCCTTAATGATGTCAGTAAAAGTTAATAATTGCATTACTTGTGGAAAGCAAATACCTCAAAGATTTTCATTCATACTGTGTTCCTTGCCTAGGCCCTGACCACGACGTACCTTGCTGTCGGTTTTGTTTTTTTATTTAATCCGCGCACTATCCGTCGTCGGTATATTTTTGCTTCTAAATATTTTGGTTCTCTGTTTAATTATCCAGAAATGTCATCAGGTTAGCCATCCAACTACCAAGATTCTGAAAAAATGCAAAGCTAAAGACAGAGACAGGCCGCCGAGGTCCAAACTGCTGACGACGCTTCTCCAAAACCAGTCCGCCAGTACTCAGGTGCTTTCTCAGCCCCTGATACCTACTATGTCTGATTCGCAGGCCTCTACTGAGACCCATTTGGAGTCCAGTATGTCTCGAGATACTTCAACTATGGAACCCGTGGATGTCTCTATCTTGGATGGGTCTGGAGCCGCTGTGCAGACACTGGCTTCTGATGGTGTATTCAGGCCTACAGACTTGCATATTAAATCAACACCACCTTCATTACGAAGGCCTAAATCTCGATCCATGTCTAAATAAAATGATGCCCAGGCCACATGCTCAGGCCCCTATGTCTAAGAAAACAAATGATACAAATGGCTGAAGATCTAATTACTCTAATCAGGGGTAGTCCACCCTCCCCCCCTCTAAGAGGCCTAAGGCTGAGCTGGATTATGAATCTTCTGATCAGGATTCTGTTTCTTCTGATGACCTGTCTTTGTCCATACCTACTTATGAGGATTCTGATGCAGAGGATTCCATTCCCTGTGCTTCCCCTCCTGAGGATTTTTCTTTTGGGGAAACTTTACATATTTTAAGGGAGCATTTCCACTGGGAAAGCCAGGAATTTTTTGTTTCAAAAAAGAGGCTTGGGGATTTCCTTCTACCTCAGCATAGGCCTTTGGCTATACCTCCTGTACTGGACATTGTTGATGATGTGTTCTTGGAATCCAGTTTGGCCCCTGATTCCCTGCCTTTGGCTCCTAGTAAACCTGACATAATACAGGGTTCTTGAGACCCACAAGTTCCTTTTCAAAAATCCTGTTGCAGATCCAGAGACTATTTCTCAGGGGCCCAAGGGCATTAAGGCGTCTACTGCTAAAAATAGAGACTCCAGGGCGCTGGATAGACTGGTTAGAAAGGTTTGTACTTCTGCAACCTTAGCTAGCAGAGCTTTAAACTGCCAATTTCATATGTTAAAATATCAACAGCATATTATTGGACTGCTTAAACAGAAAATTATGTTGATTCC
Organism: Protopterus annectens; assembly: GCF_019279795.1. NCBI lineage: Eukaryota > Metazoa > Chordata > Ceratodontiformes > Protopteridae > Protopterus > Protopterus annectens. The sequence continues at coordinate 842,259,584 of NC_056725.1, read as the reverse complement.
TGACTGGAAAATAGATTTAAAGGATTTAATGCATTCTGCTGAACAAGTTGGAAAACATACTTTGCAATGTGGTTTTGATTCTTTAGAGGCCTCTTGCAGGGCTGCTGTTACTGGGTCTGTGCTTAGAAGGCATGCTTGGCTTAAGGACCAATCTTTGCCTGATCATGTTAAAGCTAAATTGTTGGATGCTCCTTTAAATCAGGACTGCCTATTTGGCAATGAGGCTGAAGAAGTTCAAGATGAAAGATAAAGCTAAATCTATGCAAACTGTTAAGATTTTTTACAAGTGCAACCTGCAAGATTTAGTAGGCACTGGCCTTCTAAGAATTGGTCCTTTCCAGTCCCTTCCAGGTCCTCTCAAGCCAAACCCAGACACAGCAAAAATCCCAGGTTTCAGTCCCAGGGGGACTCTCAGAACTAAGCAGTGGGGGGCCTCCACTTCCAAATCTGGAAATAACAAGACACCCCCCTATGGTAAACAGTCTCAATAACTTAAAATTCCTAAGCACTTATCTTTTGACCGCCCCTTTGGGGGGAAAGATTGCTCTTCATGCAAAGAATGTGAACTCATAACACAGGACAAATGGGTTTTAAATAGTGTCCCAGGGATGCAGATTTCATTTCCACATGTTGCCAACACCAAACAGATGGCCGTTTTAACTGGATTATATTAATGGCCCAACCAGATTTGAAAGATCTGTTAGGTCTGACACCAAAGTATGCATTCAGAAATGGTCGGACACTTAAACAGATGCTATGTTACAAAGACTTTCAAAGTGAAATATCACCTGTATGAACGAAGATGAATACATCTAAATGTTATAATTGTGTCTGTTGCCCTGACATATACGACACTAATAGTAGCTTTCAGCATCCTACAACAGGTGAACGGTTTGACTTTTTTTGTGGAGCAGACTGTAATTCTACTAGATTAGTTTACCTTGCTACCTGCACCCTATGTAGTGCATTTTACGTAGGGAAAACAGCTAGGAAGCTGAAGGATAGGATAATAGAACATAGATCTGAAATAAAAAGAAAGCTTGAGACAAATGGGCTATACAGGCATTTGCATGATTTTCAGACACATGCATTTAAGTTTAGGTGTATATCTATTCTGCAGTTGGGCATTAGAGGGGGTGATATTGATAATCTTTTGTTGCTAAAAGAGTATGAGTGGATAGTGCGACTACAGGCTGATAAGTATCCAGGCCTTAATGGGACAGTCAGTTTAAAACCAGTTTTGACCAAGAGGTAGAGAGAAAATTTGTAGTATTAAGTGTATAGTATTTCTGAATGTGTAGATGTAATTATTTGTCTATATATATATATATATATATATATATATATATATATATGTAACAGTTTTTTGTACTTTTTATACTTATGTATTATGCTTTTAACAAGTAACTGCATGAAAATTAATTTTATTAGATGTTTTTAAATTGAATTTGCATATTTAATTATAGTGGTCCTTTGAATGGCTGGCTTGATCATGTGATTATAATGGTCCTCTATTTAAATGTGTTAATGTGTTGTGATTTTGTATGCTGATGAAGGGTGTAAACCTGAAAGCTTCATTAAAAGTTTCTTGTTTGTGACTATCGTGTGCTGTGGATGTTTATGGTATATAGTACTTCTGGAGTATTTTGGCTATTCAACTGGTACCAGAAGAGGAAAAGGGACAAGGTTTCTACTCCAGGCTTTTTCTGGTACCCAGGAAAGACAAATCATGGCATCCAGTCCTGGACTTGTCTACTCTAAACACCTTTCTGGAGATTCCAAAATTCAAGATGCTGAGACTTCACCAATTACTTCCTATGCTAGGCAAAGGTGCCTGGTTGGCAACACTAGATTTAAAAGAAGCATACCTGCACATCCCAGTTAGGGAATCTTGCAGAAGATACCTACGCTTCAAAGCAGGCTACTCTCATTATCAGTTTTCTGCACTGTACTTTGGCTTGTCTACTGCACCCAGGCTATTCACAAAGTGCCTGGCTCGTTATTGCATTTTGCAGGCAAAGAAATATTCAAATATATCCATACCTGGACGATTGTCTAATTCAGGCAGAAAATCAGGGCATACTTTTAAATCATATGGCATTTGTAAAAAAGGTTTCTAACTTGTCTGGGGTACACCATAAATGAAAATAAATCACAACTGGTACCCTGTCAACAAATTACATTCCTGGGTGCAAGCTTGAATACAACTGCCCAGATGGCTTTCCTCATACCAGAAAAGCAAATTCATTTGGTAACTTACTTCAAACAAGTGGCCGCAAAAACCCTGTTATCTGCAAGACAAGTACTGCAAGCCTTGGGGTTCATGGCCTCCTGCATTCTTCTAATTCCATATGCAGCCAAGGCTGCATATGAGAAAACTACAGTGGTTTCTAAAAAGTCTATGGAGTCAACATTATCACAGCCTGGAAACAATGATTCCTATCATACCTTGCCTGCACCTGGAGTTCCTATGGTGGGCAGAGGCCTGCCACCAAAACAAGGGACTACCATTTACACTACCCTCTGCCACCCAAACCCTAACTACAGATGCATGAGACTATGCATGGGGGGTTCAGCTGCCAGGGAAGTGCATTCAGGGCAAATGGAACTCAAATCAAATGCACCTACATATCAATCAAAAAGAAATGTTAGCTGTACAGAATGCTCTGACAGCCTTCAAGGACTACGTTCTTCAAGGACATAAACGAGCAGTGGGGTACACATTCCTACTCCCTCTACAGACTGGCCATGGCATTGTAGAACATAACCTTGAGCTACCAAGTGCACCTACAAGCTCAATTCTTGTCAGGAAAATTGAATACACTGGCAGACGGACTAAGCAGAAACCTCATGGACCCACCCGAGTGGAAACTGGAACCAAGGATTTTCAACATGTTGACATGTAAATGGGGGATCCCAGACATAGATCAATTTGCCTCCCCCCAGAACTACCAGTTGGACAAGCTTTGCACAAGGACTCCCCACAAACAAGCCTGGAACATGGATGCTCTGTCCTTCAGCTGGAAAAACCTATCAGTCTACACCTTCCCCCCACTGCCTCTGCTCTCCAATGTTTTGCTAAAAGTCAAACAGAACAAACCAAGGATGATCTTGATTGCTCCAGACTGGCTGCACCAACACTGGTACCCCTCCTGTGCAGTGTCGCAATTATCTCCATGGCACCTGCCTCAGACCACTTCCCTGCTGTCTCAGCAGGAGAGTCAAATGATGCACCCACAGCTTCCAACATTGAACCTTGCAGCCTGGCTAATCACTTAAATTCACCCTTATCTCTCAGCAAACCTGTGATGGATGTCATCTTGGAGGCAAGGAGACCTAGTACTAGAAAATCATATGCTGACAAATGGAAAAGATTCTGTGCCTGGAACCAATCTCAAGGGATGAGCACAGCAGTGCCCAATTTACCTCCGATTTTGCAGTACTTAACTGAGGTGCTTCACAAGGGCCTGTCTTTTTCCTCCATTAAAATCCACGCCTCAGCTATTTCAACTCATTATAACACAGGACCTCCCCTCTTCTCAGGCAGTATCTCAGAGGAGCAAAAAACTTGAGACCACCCAGGAGAGCTCCAACCCCTGCCTGGGGCCTGAACTTTGTTTTGGAGAAACTCACTCTACCTCCTTTCGAGCCAGCTGCTACTGCAGACTTAACATTTCTTTCTTGGAAAACAGCCTTCCTTTTAGCAATCACTTCAGCTAGAAGGATATCTGAATTACAGGCCATTATGGCAGTGGAGCCTTTCATCATCTTTCATGTGGACAGGGCATCTCTCAGGACCAATCCGTCCTTCATGCCCAAGGTGGGTATCCAGTGTGGCTCTTAATCAGTCCATTCATTTGCCAACCTTCTTTGCCAGTCCACAGAACAAAGGGGAAAGGATTCTGCATTCCTTGGATGTGCACAGACAACTTAGATTCTACTTGGACAGAACTAAACCTTGAAGAAAATCTGAACAACTGCTGGTAGCATTTGCTGCAGGGGCAGAGGGGAAGATTATTTCAAAACAAACCATTTCTAAATGGATAAGCCATTGCATTCATTTCTGCTATAAGCACAATGGAAAACCTATCCCCCAGGGGATTAGAGCTCACCCCACCAGGGCTGCATCTACTTCTGCTGCCTTTTTCAGAGGTGATCCTACCAGGGACATCCTGGAAGTTGCTACCTATAGCTCTGTACATACTTTCACCAAGCATTATCATTTACCAATTTTCTCTAAATCCAGAGCTGGCTTTGCCACTGCTGCCTTGCAGGGCCTTATAGCTGGCCCTAATGCTGTATAAACTCCTCCTCCCAACCATAGCTTTGGGAATCAACCAAAATGTAATGACTGCAACAGTGAATACACTTGAACATCTACATTTATGGTAAGTGTACACAACTGTACTTTTTCATGCTTGCTTAAGCAAGTTGTCAGCCTTGCAGTTGCACAGAAGCATTTATTTCAAAATCTTGTCAAGTTAACCCTTGCTTTACAAGGCAAAACCTTGTATTAGACACAGCCATATTGCTTTTGCATTGCAGCATACATTTCATTTCATTATTGCTTTGGGAAAATATCAGGTTGGGCATTTGGAAGTTGGGCAGTCAGAAGGGTTAAGACGAGACTAGCAGAATCCTATGCCTACCTTTTGAATGCAATACAAAGGCAGCAAATAAAGGGATGGCTAAAAGTAAATGCACCAATAGAGGGCATGAGCATAGAAAGAAGAGATGTAGGGAGCGTCAAATAGCTGCAAATCAGTGGAGAGTTCTAAGAAGGGAACCAATGTATTGGGAACAGATGGTATTGAGTAGTAAAGTAAAAGATTGGGAAGAGACTAATTGGGATTAGTGAGAAATCACTAGTGTTTGTATAAGGGACTAAAAAGTCTGAAATTAGTGCAAATGGGGGGGAAAGGACAAAATTGTTAGAATTCAGGAATGGAAATACAGAAAAGAGGTTAAGAAGAGGATGTTGCAAAATATGTTACTTTAAAGGGCAGGCAGAAAGATAAGGAAGAGCTGGGCTAAGATGCTGTACAGGCAAGTGTGTAGTAGTATGTATAGCCCCAAGCTATGCCACAAAATCAAGACATTTCCATGTTTTGAATGGAAGTATCTTAAAATTTTCACCTACCAAGTAGGCTTAGCAAAATGATTGATTTGAGAGAGCCTTTTGAGATGTAAACCTGAGGATCCAGGCAATTGTTAGCATATTTTTTGGGACTCTGAGAAATTGCAGAAAATGAATGCAGGAGCTTGTACAAAAGAATGGAGGGAAGGTGTTGAATTTGACCAAGAAGCTAATGCTACTAAACCAAGATCCAGAGCCGAGGGTGCCAGCTCCCAATAAGGCCCTGTTTACATTACTTATGAATGTGGCCATAAAATAGCTGCTATTAGAAGGTGGAAAAGGAAGCAGAGTTTGAAAATTGTAGAAGTAGAGGAGATGGGGAAAAAGGAAAAGGGTGATATGAGCCAAGGGACATACAAGTGAAAAAATGAGGTGTGATATGGGAAAGACTGAATCTAATGGATAGAAAGGAATACAAAGTAACAAGATGTCCTTCTATTCTGTTGCAGTATTCATGACATGAGGGATTCCCTGCCAAGGGCAACCCGACATCTGGCCAGTATGCCAAAACCTTTTACTACTTAGAAGTACATGGGACATAGTACATTTACTCCCTGTGTATGTAAGTCATGAATACGATGTTTACACGTACTGTCCTCAGAACTTCTCTGCTGCCAGTCTGAGCTCCATCTTCGATCATTGGTCTGCTCTCCCGAGTTGTTTGCTACTGTATCAAGCCTTTTCAGGTAAAGCTTTGATGTGAAATTGCCCTGTCTCGTCTTCATTGTATACTGATGGTTCGGAACCTATCTTCGGTTCCGACTCGGCCCGCTTACTAAAGTTCGAGATCTGAAACTAGCTCGTGGCTCCATCCCTATCCCATGATGCTGCAGTGCTTCCTTCAGATCTTGTTTGCTGCTGAAACAAATCGGATCTAAAAGTAGCTCGGGCTAAGTAGACCTTGGGCCAGATTCAGGAAGGCTTACACGGAGTTCAAGAGTAGTGTAAGCCTCCGTGTAAGCCTCCTGATTCAGGAACAGCCCAAATCTTCGTGTAAGAGACAGCTAACACGTCTCTTACACGGACTGGGCGTGGAAATGCTCAATACCTCATTTGCAGCTCAAAGATATGCAAATGAGGTATTTGAGCGATCCACGAAGCAGAAACCAGTCCGTGTAACGGACGTGTTAGCTGCAGAAATGTACTCAGCTGACAACTGAGTACATTTCTGCAAAATTAAAAACGGAGCTATGTCAGCTCCAAATAAAGGGTGCATATGTTTCATTAAGCATGCCAATGGCCAAATATGTGGCCATTGGCATGAAAAAGTGTTTCAAAAATAAGTTATATAACTTTTTTTTTCCCATGGGATTTTCGTGTTTAACTGCAGCGCACACCCGCGCAAATGGGGTGCGCTACCTAAAACTGAAAACCGAAGCTTATAAACCCACAATTGTGGGATTTATGTATTACATTGAATGTCAATGGAGGGACTTGCAGACCAAAAACAATATGGCCTCCGTTTAGTGGTTGTCAAGGGGGGGAAGCTCCGTGTAAGACATGTAACTAGTCATTACTAGGCAATCCTATGTAAATGAGGGTTACAATACTGAATCACACTGTCACACAGGTAATGAGCACTGTCTGAGTAGTGTAAGAGTTAGAGACGGGGGAGGAACAGAGTAAGAGGTAGGTGACATCATGGGGGGGGATGATAGCAATAAATGTACCAGATTGGAGGGCAATGTAAGGTAACAGATGACAGACAGACATCAGGGAGGGAGGTGTGTCCCAACAGAACACTAGGAAAGTCAAGAAATTGAGGGTATACGCTATCCCTACACTCAAAGTTTCTTGATATACGTGCATGCGCGCGTGTAAGGCAGGTTCAACATGTGGGAGCGTGTTGCAAACCGTTTACAACGGTTTGCGCGGGCGTGCACGTGTGTAAGGCAGTGTGCGCGCGTTTTAGCATGAATCAGCCTAGCTAACACCGTGTAAGGATGTGTGCGCGCGTGTAACACCGTGTAAGGATGTGTGCGCGTGTGTAACACCGTGTAAGGATGTGTGCGCGTGTTTAAGTGACTGTGACCGTGTTTAAGCTGGTGTGCACATTCTCCCCCTCAGGAAACAGAAAGGAAACAGGAAACAACTAAAATCCAGGGAAACTGCCAGAAGATACTACTGGAGTTAATTGGTGGAAACAATTAGAAGCAGGCAATTACACAGGCAGACTAGAAGCCCAACCCAGCACTTAAAACACTGCAAAGAGCAGTGCAGGCTGTTTCTCACAACAGATACTGCCAGAAACTAAGCTATCAGAATTGAAAACTCAAAAAAGCTGATCTCAGAGCAGAAATGCTAGGGGCTGCCATAGCTATTATAATCAGGCATAGGCGAATTGCTGAGGGTGGTGACAATGCAGATGCTGACAGACAACCCAGAGTGAGGAGAAGGAGAAGAGTATACAGGCCCAGGGTCGCCTACCATGGGTTACATGAGCTGGAGATAGTAGAGCGCTATAGAGTGGACAGAGAGCTCCTGCAGCAGATTGTTGAGCTGTGCAGGCCATGCCTCACACACAGAACCAACAGAGGGGAACCCATCCCAGTGGAAACCAAGGTATGTGTTGGCCTAAGAATACTAGCAACAGGTACCTTCCAGAGACCAACTGGTGATATGATGGGGATATCACAGGCATCAGCCTCCAGGGTACTACACCAGTTCCTGGATGCCATGTCAGCACATGTCGGTGATCATGTATATTTCCCCAATGCCCGTGAGGTATTGGCCAGCAATATGCATCTCTTTCAGCAAATAGCAGAATACCCTGAGGTACTGGGTGCTATAGACTGCACGCACATACGCATCAAAGCACCAGCAGGAGAGCGGGGTAGAGTCTACATTAACCGCAAGGGATACCCCTCCATCAACTGCCAGGTCGTGTGTGATGCCCAGGGCATAATAATGAATGTGTGTGCTGGCTGCCCTGGGAGCTACCACGATTCCCATATCTGGCATCTGATGCAGCTGTACCAATCATTTGCCAATGGGGACTTCCCACATGGACACCTAGTGGGGGATGCAGGTTATGCACTTGAGCCGTGGCTGATGACACCCATCAGAAATGCACACACACCTGAACAGGAACGCCATAATGAGGCACACGCACAAACACGTAATATCATAGAGCGTGTGTTTGGGCTGCTCAAGTCACGGTTCCGTGTCTGGACACATCTGGTGGAGCCTTGCAGTACACACCAACTACATGTACCCAAATGATCATGATATGTGCTATGCTACATAATATGATCCTGCGGAAACAGCTGCAGCAGGACCAGCACAGGGCTGGGCCAAACATCCCCACCATTGCCAAGGCCACCACAGGCAGGGGTGACTCGGAGGAGGAACAACCTGACCTTGTCCCAGTAGGCAGAAGGAGGCGTGCCCAGTATGCCCTGGCCTTGGCAAAGAGGCAACGATAGCACATACGCTTGGTCAGTAGGAACACTGGGACTGATACCCGCTCTGACTCACTCATACAGTAACAGGGATGCCTAACATGACACAACCTGCTTCCAAACATGTACAGGGAGTGTAGTATGTGTATCCGACAGAGGTGGCCCTGCAGCACCACCTGAGGCATGAATGCCATGTGTTAAGTAATGTAATATCATGTACCATATGCACACCTGAGGACCCCAACTAACATCCACCCTCAAGAATCATAAACCACAAAAACACAAACCCACCTCATGGGTACCACAACGGATAGGAACCTAGATGTAATGCTACCCAATGCCAGAAGTATAAACATCAAGATGTGTGCAGTGTAAACACACACAGTATAGAGAATGTAGATATCAGTGCTGTAATAGAAAACAGGGTCAAAGCCCACATCAGCACCCTGACACTACCAGGTCACACGTCATACAGTGATGTACATCTGCAAAAACATGGAACAAGATACAAAATGAGGGTGACTAGCAATAAATAGCATGGATAACCACACACCCATGTTTGTACCACAACAAGAAGCAACATGGAATAGCCATGGTCAAAAACCAATGGCTAAAACCGACTACTACTATATAGCTTGCTGCAGACCACTGTCCTAATAACAGGAACTGCCCCAGGCCTATGTTCATAGGTTCATACTAGGCTATCTGCCCTAGGGCATTAATAAGCCTAGCCCAGAGTTTTGTGGCTTCTGCCACCCCTTCAAGTTGATGGATAATATGCCCATTATTTTGCTGTGCCTCTGTCAAGCAGTGATACTGAGGTTATCCCTGGGGTATACCTGCAATCTCCCATCCATTGGTCAAGATCTCACTTGAACGAAGCCAGTGAGGTGCTCAGCCTCACATGTACCAGGATGTTGTTCCACATCATAGGGACTCTCTGGGTGATGAATCTGTCCCTCCAGCACATCCTATTAATATCTGTGTTGAGGTTTAGGTCTCCTGCCCTTGTAGTTCTGATGGATGTAGAGGTCTTGAGGTGAAGCATGTTCAATAATTCTGGGTTGGACATAGCCTTGTATGTCAGGCACAGGTCACCTCTGAGCAGACGGTAAGTGACTGAATACAGCTGGAATCCCTTCAGTTGGGCAGCATAAGAAATATGTTTGAGACCCTTTCACCTCCTGTTGAGGAATTTGTGGGCCCATCCAATTGCGGGTGTTGGGTTAGATACATTCTGAATGGGGCATTGTATGCAATCATTGGTCTGATGAGTGATGAGTACAGGGGAACAATGACCTCCCTTGATCTAGATGTGAATCCCTGCATGATGAGGTGGCCAATGTAGAAGGCCTTCCAAACTACCCTGGCAATGTGAGTGTCAAACAAAAGGTTACTGTCAACCTGGGTGCCCAGGTCCCTGATAACCTCCTCTGTGCTTAGAGGATTGCCACCTAGATGGGAAGTAGTGGTAACCTTGTTCTTCCTGAAGGGTATGGCTATGCATTGTTTAGTGTTTAATGTACGGTCATGGCTGTGGCACCAGTTATCCGTGTCTATGAGACCCTTCTGAAGGATGTCTGTGTCAGATGGGTTTCCAACTATGCTTCCCAGTTTGCAGTCCTCATCAAACTTTGTCAGCCATAATCCTCCTGTGTTTGCTCTTACTTCTGAAAAGTAGATGCTGAACAAATGTGGGCCCAGGACTGAGCCCTGTGGGACACCACCTGTGACAGCTCTGGAGTGTGACATGGCACCAGCAACTTCGACCCTGTGTGTTCCGTCACTTAGCTAGTTTGCAACCCATGCTGTGATGTATGGGTTCACAATTAAGCTGGTGATGTTTTCAATGATACCTGAGTGGGGTATTGTGTCGAAAGCCTTTGCCAGGTAAGGTAGGCTGTGTGGACTGCCCTGCCCACGTCAATGGCCTGGGTGACTGTTTTGAAAAAGTCAACCAAGTTTAAAAGGCATGATCTGCCCTTGACTAAGCCAAACTGGATTGTATCCAATGTCTGCAAGTCCTATATGTCTTCATTTATAATTCCCATTATGATCCTCTCCATAGCTTAGCAGAACAGGCTTGTCAAGCTGATGGGATGGTAGTTTCCGGGGTTGGTGGAGGCACCTCTTTTGTGAAGTGGGTCCACCATTGCCGTATGCCACTCCTTGGGCACATATTCTGAGGTGAGGCTAAGATTAAACAGCTGTCCTAACTGCGGGTGTAATTACTCATTGAGTTCATGGAGCACACAACTGGGGACACCATCTGGTCCCATGGATAAAGTGTTTTCTGCCTTGGATAGAGCAGTTCCCACCCCAGCATTGGAGATGTTTGGGGGGCTACAATCCTCTGGTGTAGATACCCCTCTAGTTGGGGGGAGGAATCTGAAATGAACCTGTCAGCCAGTATGTTGGCAATGTCTGTAGGTGCAGTGATATCTACATCATTCCGAACTAATTCTGAGCATATGTGGGAGTTCCCTCCCAGGTTTCAAACATAGGCAAAAAAGGCCTCATGATTGTCCCTCGAGTCCTGAGTGGGTTTACTCTCAAAACTTGCCTCGGATGATTGTATGGGGGAACCCAGTGTTTTACTCACAATGAGCAGGGGTGTCTTCCCTCCTACGGATTATGCTCTATCTTGTAGTAGCTCCTTCCTTGTGTTGTAGAGCTTGTTTATGGCTAGGGTCCACCAGACTGGATGCTTGCCTGTGGTACAAAGAGTCTTTGTTTTGTTTGGGATTGCCTGATCCATGCAGTCCTGGAGGTGCTGGTAGAAGGCATTTGTAAGTGATACAGTGGCTTGGGTAATGGTGTCCGCTGGCTTGGGGGCCTTGAAAGAGACCACACCAGTCCTTAGAAATGTGAAGTCGGCATTTGAGAAGGTCTTCACTGTTTGTTTTTCCATCTGGGGTGTGGGTGGGATGTGGACTCCCACTGAGAGTAGTCCATGATCTGATCTCACCAATGATGGGTATACTGCTGGTGTTGAACAGTGTGACCCCATGTTCGTGATGATGAGTTCTAGTATGTTGCCTCCACTTGAGCCGATTGGGACCAGTTGTTCCATGGCATTTCAGTGTATGAACTCATGGAACCTTTGTGTTAGAGTGTTGTGGCATGATTAGTGATCCCAGTCTATATGTGGATAGTTGGAATCACCCAGTAGGATGCTGTTTGGAGATACATTTATCCCCTTCAGTGTTTGCAGGATAGCTGTGTGAGGTACCTGAGTTTGAGAGGGTGGCATGTAACATGCTACAAACTGCAGAGCAGTCTTGCCTACGGTCACTGGCACCTGGATGGTCTCTGATGCATCGTGTGTTGCCACCAACAATGAGGTGAGGGTGTCCTTGATGAATATGGACACCCACCATCCTTCTTGGTGTTGTCTGGATGCTGGTGCCGGAATGCATGATATGAGGTAACACCCGATAGTGCCGGCTGTCAGAAGCTGTGAACCAGGTTTCAGGCACAGCACAGACATCAATGTGCTACATACTGAGAAGGGCATAGAGTGTGTGCAGCTTGAGGTTGAGACCTCTGGCATTGAGCAGCAGTACCCTTAGTGTCCTTCCTTTACTGTGTTCTAGGGTGGTAGGTGTAGTATCTGAATCTTGCATAAAAAGGCACAATGGGGGTGGCAAGAGCATCATCCGAAATCCGGAAGTCCAGGGGTGACAGGTGCAAGCCGTCCCTTGCAAATCACTGTGGCCTGTCCAGCATGTCGTCCCAGGCAGACAGACATTGGACCCCCTTTGAATGACACCATAGTCTAAGCAAAATAATACAGCTGATCATCTTGTCTCTGTTTATGTGGCATCATACTTGGTGAAGGTAGGATACTGCTGAAGGTCAGGGTCATACCTGCCTGGCCTACATAATCAGAGGGATCCTCTATGTCTCTTTCCATGTAGTCCAGGGAGGTACATCTCAGGTCGTTCACACCAGCATGGATAATGACTGGGTCAGACCTGCACTTGCAGTTGAGTGACCTGAGTGCGTGCATTATGTGGTGGATTCCAGTGCCCGATAGGCAGCTTACTGTGATCTCCTCCATACCCGATCTGGTGAGCGGGACGTCAGTGTGTCTGACTATGGAGTAACCATAGACAAGTGTGTCTGGCATTGTTTTTGGCCTTAAGGGCTGTGACTGTTTGGCACACCGACTCTGTGGTCAATGTGTTGCATGTGCTGTGCCCTGTGGAGGCAGTTGTGTGAGTGTCTGCTGTGGTGGCCACTGCCATTCCGGTAGAATCCTGATCAGAGCCTCTGAGAGTGTCTCTGTGTGTCTATGTGTATGATCTTAAGTTGTGATAGTGCCATGTGAGACTGGATTTGTGATGTGTGTGTGGTTACCTTCACCTTCTCTCTGGTCTTGCTAGTCCTATGTTGAGAGAGCTCAGCCTCCACTTTGACTATATAGTTGCATCTCTCACATGTATGTGTGTTTTATGGCAGAAGGAGAGGGTTGTCAGTGTACATGAGGCAAGTGTAACATTGCCTCAATATTCCCAGGTTCACCAGCTGAGCAGGAGAGGACACTAGCAACTGATCTCTAGACATGCTAGAAGGAATAGACAAAACAATGTTGGAATACAGGGAGATATCAAGCCCCCCAAACCACATCATACTGTTTGATTGACAATAGCTACACATACACCGGTGTTTCATAGTGTCATAGTCTACTACTAGCCTATCTGCCCTAGTGCATGTATAAGCCTAGCCATAGTGATGTGGCTGTTGCCACCCCTTATACTGGTAATAAGTGTACAGAATAGATTCTGATGATTGTGCCTCTGACTTAGTAGTGACACAGTATGACCCCCTTACGTAATTGAATAACATGACTGTGCCTCTGTCTAGTCTGTGCCTCCGTCTCAAATGCAGTTGTCCAGATGTCTCCTGAAGAGAGTCAGTGAGGGACTCTGTCAAACATGGACTGGGATACTCTGCTAGTGTGTGAGATGCCTCTGAGTTATGACTCTGTCCCTCCAGCATGTCCTATACATGTATGTGCTGAGGTTCAAATCCTCAGCTATCATGGCTCTGGTGGATTTGGATTGCTTGCAGTGGAGCATGTCCACCAAATCCTGATTGGACATGGTCTTGTATGTCAGGCATAGGACACCTGTATGTATGCGGTATGACACTGAACAAAGCTGGATTTCCTCTATTCTGGAAGCATCTGACATGTGTTGAAGAACCCTGATCTTCATGGTAGGTACCTTTGGGGTGTCTCCAGCTGTTGCAATTGCTGGGTGAGGTACATACCATATGGGGCTTCATATTCAATCATGGGCCTGATAAGGGAGAAGGATAGTGGAACAATGACCTCCTATGATCTTGATGGAAAACCCTCCATGATAAGGTGGGCAAGACAGAAAGTCTTCCTAACCACTTTGGCAACAGGGGTGTCAAAAGAGATGTCACTATCTACATGTGTCCCCAGGTGTCTGATGTGTTGTCTGTGCTCAGTGGGTTGCTGTCTATGTATTGATCTGTGGGTACTTTGTTCCTCCCAAAGGGATGAATACACATTAGTTGCATTCAGTTTCAGGCCATGTGTCTGGCACCAGCTATCCGCCTTTGTGACGGCATTCTGTAGTATTTGTGTGCCGGCTGATGTATTCACTATGGTGCCTAGGTTGCAGTCATCTGCAAACTTTGTCAGCCACAACCCCCCTATGTTTGCTTTCACATCTGAAAAGTAAATACCAATTGAGGGGTCCCAGGACACATCTTTGTGGGACACCACCTGTGACTGGCTTCGAATCTGACAAGGCACCTGCAATGTTGACTTTATGGGTTCTGTTTCTTAGCCATTTTGCAACCTATCCTGCGACATATGCCGTTATATGTCAGCTGTTGAGCTTGGCTATGATGCCTGAGTGTGGTATTGTGTCACAGGCCTTAGCCAAGTGCAGGTAGGCTGTGTGGACTGCGTAGCCCTCATCGATGGCCCTACTGACAGTTTCATAGTAGTCAACTAGGTGCAAAAGGCAGGATCTGCCCTGTACAAAGCTGAACTAGGTGGGAACAAGGGTCTGTAGGTCAGTAATGTGTCTGTGTAAGAGCTCCATAATGACTCTCCCCATATCTAAGGCTGGTTAAGCTTGTGTGGTGGTAGTTGCCATGGTCTGTGGAGGCATCTCCTCTGTGGAGTGGGACCACTGTTGCCGTACGCCACTGTTCAGGTACATATCCTGTAGCAAGACTAAGGTTAAATAGCAGTTGTATCAACGGGTCCAGCCCCTTCTGGAGTTCACATAGCATGCAACTGGAGATACCAGCAGGTCCCATGGATGCTGTGTACTTGTCTTTGCTGAGTGTGGCTCTCACATGGACATCCAAGATGACAGTGAGGTTACATACAGCAGTGATAACTATCTTCTTTGGGGGTGAGGGAGGTAAATCGCACTGAAGCTGTCCGCCGGAATGTTGCCAATATCTGTCAGGTCACTGGAATATATGTTGTTGTGTACCAACTCTGAGCATATCCGAGGGTTCACAACCAGGTGTCTGACATAACTGAAGAAATCAGTGTGGTTACCTTCATTGTCTTTGGTGATTTATGTCCCCAAGTTGACCTTGCATGTCTTTGAGATAATGTAGCTTTCTACTAGTGCTGATCACAGCTGTCTTCCCTTTTGGAGATGTAGCTCTGTCTTGCATTAGTAACCATCATCTGTCATACAGTCTGTTTATGGCTGGGGTCCAACAGACAGGACACTTTCCCTTTGTGGAAACGGTCCTGTTTTTATTTGTGATTGCATGGTCCATGCTGTCTGACATCTAGCTAAGGGGAGGTCATTGTGGTTCTGCAGTTATCTTTCATCAGCATTAGAAATTACCACAACAACCCCTGTGGGGTGTACCTCATGCAGACACATCCAGCACCTGTAAAGTCCACAACAGTACCTCACCAGGAGTATGACAGAGCTGGAACACATGTAATGTGTAGTCTGATTACACAGAGTGCAGCTCCACACACTGCCATGCTGTCCACCCAGATGCAAGCTGTGCCTGATGTAGAAAGCCATGTCCAAGCTGGAATCAATGCACATGCTGCACCTTGTACAATCTGAATGGCAGGGAGCTATGCACATGAGGGACCTGAACCCCAGCACTGACATATATAGGACAGGCTGTACTGCATTATCCAAAACACAGAAGCCACCCCACACATGAGTAAACTACCAGTACAGGTTGTCCGTGAGAGACACTCGTTGAGTCCCCTCAACAGGAATCCTAATGAGTGCATGGGAGATGGAGGTTTACCCTGGGTATCAATGTTATGTCACAGGTAGACAGAGGCACAGTATACTAAACAAGACATATGTCATGGCAAACATCACTTACAATGTGTTGATGGACAAACACACTCTCCGACTAGCATTAGAAATGGCCTAGGGCACATCGGTAGTGTTCGCCAATGTACACCCATGTTGTGGAATACACTACCGATGTTGGATGAGGCTGTTGTAAGTAGTTCACATCTGAACATAATGCAACATGGTCAGATAGGTTCATAGGTACATAGGTTTATACTAGGCTATTTTCCCTAAGGCAGGTATAAGCCTAGCACAGAGTTCATTGGCATACACCACCCCTTATATGGAAACAGTACTGTGCCCATTAGTGTGTCATGCCTCTCTCCAGCAGTGACACCGTGACGATCCCCGGGTTAAACGTATGACCTTCCATCCACAGGTCAAGATACCTCTTGAACGCAGCCAGCAAGGTGCTCTGCCTCACATGGACTGGGATTGTATTACACAGCATAGGGAGTCTCTGGGTGATAACTTCATCCCTCCAACATGTCCAACATACAACCCTGCTAAGGTGTAAGTCACCTGCACTAGTGGTTCAGGTGGATCTGCTGATTCTGAGGTGGAGCATGTCCATTAATCCCTGTTTGGACATGGCCTCGCATGTCAGGCACATGTCACCTCTAAGCAGACAGTATGTGAGTGAATAGAGTGGGAGTGTCTTCAATCTGGCAGCATATGACAGCTGTTGGGGTTCCTTGATCCTTTAGGTGGGGGACATTCAGGGTGTCTGCAATTGCTGCAGATGTTGGGTGACATACAGCCAGAATAGGGCATTTGACTCTTATCACTGGTCTGATAAGTGAAGAGTACAGGGGAACAATGACCCACTAGATCTGGATGTGAATCCCATCCTGAGCAGGTGGGCAATGTAGAAGGTCTTTCTAGCCACTTTAGCAATGTGAGTCTCAGAAGAACGGCGACTGTCAACCTGGGTCCCCAGGTCCATGATAACCTTCTCTGTGCTTAGAGGATTGCCACCTATATGGTAGCTTAGGGTCACCTTGCTTTTCCTGAAGGGTATGTCTACACATGTTGTGCACTTTGACTTCAGGCCATGGCCCTGGCACCAGCTATCAGTTACTGCGAGTCCCTTCTGAAGGATATCCATGTGTGATGCACTGTCCACCATGGTGCCCAGTGTGCAGTCATCTGCAAACATTGTCAGCCAAAGTCCTCCCATGTTGGCCTGTACTTCTGGGAAGTACATGACAAACAATGGGGGCCAAGGACTGAGCCCTGCGTGACACCACCTGTGACCAGCCTGGAGTCTAACATAGTGCCAGCAACTCTAACCCTGTGGGTCCCGTCCTTAAGCCAGTTTGCAACCCATCTTGTGACATATGGGTTTACATTTCAGTTGTTAGGGTTTTCCACAATACCTGAGTGGGGTATTGTGTTGAAAGTGTTTGCAAGGCCAAGGTAGGCTGTATGGACTGCCTTTCCCCAACAATGGCCTAAGTGACCAATTTGAAGATGTCAACCCAGTACAAAAGGCATGATCTGCCCCTGACCAAGCCAAAATGGGATGGGTACAATGTCTGCATGTCCCCTATGTCTTTGTTTATGAGCTCAATTATGATCCTCTCCATAGAGTTGCAGACTACACTTGTTAAACTTATGGGGCAGTAATTACCAGGGTCTGTAGAGGCACTGCCTTTGTGCAGATGTGCACAACTGGACCCTAACCAGGCTGTTGTGCACACTATGGAAATGTAAAGCGGTGATAGGACTAAAGCCCAGGATACTGACCATCACAGTGAAAGTACTGAAACACTACACTATACAGTGCTACAGTGTTAGGTCAGTATGAACGGATGTTGACAATTGTGTGCAAAGTATCCCATGCAAAACCTGCAGGCACAGTATACTCCCTGTTTTGTTCACACAAAAAGCATTCAGACAGTAACTACACAACATGGCAGACAACACACAACCATAAACTGGAGGTATTTGTTGAAGGTCACACTCATCCACAAATGTGATGGGCTGCAGAGTTCAACATATGTAAAGCCCACACTGGGCATGCTCACACACTTAGATAAATGAGACATCTTTCACACAACATGCCATGGGAAGGCTGAACTGGGCATGCTCACACACTTGGTCCAAATGTAACTCCTAGCAACTGTGAAAACACACCAGAGGATGCTCATTCCCCTTTCTAGACACTGATCATGTAAGCACCCTATAAGTATATCGGAGAAAAGGAATCTCCCAGTAATCCGAATAGTGCGCTCTGCTAATGCGTCTTGTCTGTAGTGTCATAACATAGTTAGGTAGGGGTTTGAATCCAGCAGGTGGCAAGTGTGTGTGAAGGGGGGTAAGTGTGTGTGTAAGTGTGTATGAAAGTGTGTATGAAAGAAACATCACTTTTGGCAACTGGGAAAATACACCACAGGATGATCATTCCACTTTCTAAACTCTGATGATGTCAGCACCCTATAAGTATATCAGGGGAAAGGAAACCTCCCAGTAATCCGAATAGCACGCTGTGCTAATGCGTCCGTCTCTAGTATCATAACATAGTTAGGTAGGGGTTTGAATCCAGCAGGTGGCAAGTGTGTGTGAAGGGGGGTAAGTGTGTATGAAAGAAACATCCCTTTTGGCAACTGGGAAAGCACACCACAGGATAATCATTCCACTTTCTAAACTCTGATGATGTCAGCACCCTATAAGTATATCAGGGGAAGGGAAAACTCCCAGTAATGCGAATAGCGCGCTGTGCTAATGCGTCCGTCTCTAGTGTCATAACCTAATTAGGTAGGGGTTCGAATCCAGCAGGTGGCAAGTGTGTGTGAAGGGGGGTAAGTGTGTGTGTATGAAAGAAACATCCCTTTTGGCAACTGGGAAAACACACCACAGGATGCACATACCCCTTTCTAAACAATATCACAATTATGTATGGCTTTTGATTACAGACATGCCACGTGTGTTTTGCACACACAGAATGCCCATGTGTGTGGGTTGTCACTCACAATAATGCAAGACATTGATTAAACCAGTTATGGCAATGCACACATGATGTATGTGTGTACCAAATACACATATGTACCTGTGACCTTCAATAGTTACCATGTGTGATGCCTGCCACATGTGAATACATGGTATTTGCACAGAGTAACATTATGACCGTGGTCTTCTGTGCAGGTGCAGCATGTGTGATGTGTACATACAGTGTGAGATGTAGATGCTATCAGCCTAGTAGTGAGGGATGCACACCTGGTCTGGGGCATATAGTCTACATGTTGTTGATGTACAGGAGCTGCATGTTTTCACCTGTTGTGGGAGTGGTAAGACAGTATTCCATAGCAATGCAGTGACTGCATGCTAAGAACCATTCAGCTAGGGTTTTGTAGCTACACAAAGTCATTAGCATTCAGTAATTTGTCAGAATCCCTGGTGAGGGTCTGATGCCAACCAAGGTCAGGGGTCTACCAGCCTGTGTCACTTGCTCAGTGATCCCTTCCATGTTCCCTATCATGTATCCCAGTGAGGGACATCCCACATCAGCTGTGGTGGCATGGACAATGACCGAGTCATATGTGTCCATACATCTGACTGACTTGTATGTTTGTGTTATGTGGTGAACCATAGTGCCCCATGAGCATATCACTGTGACCTACACCTTTTCCAGCCTGGTGAGCATTGTCTCACTGTACTGGACAATAAAAGTACCTAACACAACTGCGGCAGTAGTGTTGTATAGCTGTACAGACTGTGCTTGTTTGACACACAGGATTTGTGTACTATGTGTTATGCGTGCTGTGTGCAGGCCTAATGTATGCCTGTGTGCCAGCTGCAGAGATGTCTGCCAGTCATGAAGGATGCTATCCTTAGGTGTCACAACTGACCTGTTGTGTTTCCATGCTTGTATTGCTGTCCGTGTAGGTCCACATCAGATTAGTATTGCTGTCACTGTAGTATTTCATGCCACCAGACAGGTTATGCCAGTACTGGGTTCAGAGTGCTTAGTCCACAGTTTGGCCATGTGTTTCCATCTCATACATGTGATGTACATCCATGGGTAGGGGATAGGGTTGACTGTGTACATGTGGCAGCTGTGACATTACTACATGACACACATATTCCACAACTGTACCATAGAGGTGACTGACAACTGACCTTTGAACATGCTACCATAGTATTGAGATTACATTGGTGATTAACAGCACATAGGGACAATGGTGATAAAGATACATAGGTCCATAGGTTCGTACAGGGATGTCTGCCCAGGGCATGTATCCACCTAGCCAGAATGTGTGTGCCTTTCAACATGCATTGTGAATCTGTCTTGCTATGCCCTTTTCCAAGGTTAGTATACTGTGCCTCTGTCTCACAGTGACACATAAGTGATACCCAGGGTAACCCTACAATGTCACATCCTGTCATTAATATCACTCTTGAAGATAGTCACTGAGTCAGTCTGCCTAACCTCTATTGGGATAATATTCCAGAATGAAGGGAGCCTCTGAGTTGTGAATGTGCCCCTCCAGCATGTCCTGTGTATATCACTCCTGAGGTTCAAGTATTTCCAGTGTGTATCCTGGTGGGATCTGGATATTCTGAGATGCAGCATGGCCATTAACTGAGGGTATGACCTGGCCTTCTATGTCAGGCACAGATTGCCTATGAAGAGGCAGTGTGTCACTGAGTAGAGTTGCTGTTACTTTAACCAGTCAGTATGTGGCATCTGTTTGAGCCCTTTGATCCCCTTGTCGAGGTACATATGTGGTATCTCCAGTTGCTGCAGGTGTCTTGTAAGGTGCATGCCGAGAGGTTCATCATAGTCAATTATGGGCATGATGAGGGATGAGTAAAGGGGCACAATGTCCACCCCTGATCTACATGTGGATCCCATGATGATGTGGCCCATATAACATGCTTACCTAACCACTTTGTCCATGTTGTTGTCAAATGGTAGAATGCTATCAACCTGTGTACCCCAAGGTCCATAATTCCTTCATCTGCACTTAATGGATTAACACATATGTGGTACGTTGTGGTCACTCTGTGTTTGACAAAGAGGATGACTATACACTTTCTGTCATTCACGTTGAGGCCATGGCTGTGGCACAAGTTGTGTGTTTCCAAGAGTCCCTTTTGGAGGGTGCATGTGTTAGCTGGTGAGTTGGTTATGGTGTCCGGTTTGCAGTCACCTGCGACTTGCTGTGCCACAGTACTTCCATGTTGGCCTGTACCTATGATAAATATATAATGAAGATGACAGCTCCCAGGGCTGTGCCTTGTGGGACACCACTTGTACCAGGTTGGAGGCTGACATGGCTCCAGCAATTCTACCATGTGTGTTCTGCCCTTGAGCCACTGTGCAATACCCATAGTGACATAGGGGTTAATATGTACACTGGTGAGCTTACCTAGAATGCACAACTGGGTATTGTATCCAAGGCTTATGCAAGGTTCAGGTAGGCTGTGTACACCTCCTTCCCTTGACAGTGGCCTTGGTGACTGTTTCAAAGAAATCAAACTGGTTGGAGAGGCAGGATTTGCCATTGACAAAGCCAAACTGTGTATGGTGACATGTCTGTAGGTCCACAATATCTAGATATGTGAGGTTCATGATGATCCTTGCCATAGCTCTGCAGACAAAGCTAGTCAGACATATGGGTCGAGTAGTGTCCAGGATCCGTGAAGGCACCACCTGAATGTTGAGGGACCACTGTTGCTGTATGCCACTCTCTGGCCATATACCATGTATTAAGGCTGGGATTGAACAGTGGTGTTATGTCTGGGTGTAGCTCTTCTCATGGTTCATGTAGGACATAGCCTGGGACACTGTCTGGTCCCATTGATGCAGTGTTTATTGCTTTGGGAAGGGCATGTCTTAGCTGAGCATCTGTGATGTCAGGGGGGGCAGCACTGTGCCATGAGACATATGTGCCCTTTTGGTGTGGTGGGGGGAGAAGGCAGCATTGAACCTGTCCACTAGGATGATGGCAATGTCTGCATGTTTTGTATTTTGTGTGACATCTTGGATTACCTCTGAGCATATCTGGGTAGTACCACCTAGGTTACTAACATAACTACAGGCAGCCTTGTGGAACCCTCTCTCAAAGATGGCCTTAGACAATCATATGGGTGCCTGTAGTTGTCTTCCAATACTCATCAGTGGTGCCTTCACATTTTGGGAGGTTGTTGTATCATGTAGTGGCATCATCCTTCTATTGTATAGTGTGTTTATGGCTGGTGTCCAGCACCCAGGACATCTGCCTTTGGAGAATTGGGTCATGCTTTCATATATGGCTTCATGATCCATGCATTCCTGAATGTGTCCATAGAATGCCTTTATAGAGGTATCTGCAGTCTGGTCCATATTGTCAACAGGCCTTGGGCCTTTGAAGGTTTCCACATCATTTATGAGGGGTGTGAACTTGCTTGACATGAGCTGTTGACAGACGTGCCGCCCTCCAGACAGAGCACGGTGAAGGTCACAGTTAGCTACTTGTCGGGTGATAGCATGTGCCACATAACACAGGCACACAGGTCACTCCACAGCAAGTACAGCTATGAGGCAGACATTGTCCATGCTGGTGCAAACAACCTGAGACGTACCTCCCTGGACCACATGGCAAGAGACACAGAGGAGCTCTTACAGCACCCTCTCAAACTCAGGACTCCCACACAGCCTTCATGCTGACACAGGACAGTTTAGATTACTCTGCAAACACCATCATACTGGGTGACGTTAGCTACCCAAACATAGGCTGTGTACATTACACAAGCCACAATACCCAAGCTCTAGGGTTCACATAGATCATACATTCTTTGGCTATGGAACAGGTAACCAACCCTCCCACAAGAGGGGAAGATATACTAGACCTGATCATCACAACCATGAGTACAAACAGCTCACCACTTGGAGTATATCCCTCATTGTTGCAATCAAACCATATACTCATCACACTGGAGTACTGGATCCCCCACATATGCAAACCTCAAACACATCGATGTGTGTTGGAAATGTCCCTATTAGCAACTGTGACAGTACAGTACAGGATGCAGATTCCCCTTTTGAAACACTGATGATGTCAGGACTGTATAACTATATTACCTGTAGTAAAGTCCTCCAGTAATTCGCATAGCGCGCTCTGCTAATGTGTCTTTCTCCAGTGTCATAACGTAGTTAGGTAGGGGTTTGAATCCTGCAAAAGGAATATATGTGTGTTAGTATGAGTGGGGTTTATGTGTGTGCACTATGCTGGGAGGGTTAACTGCCTTTTGACAACTGGGAGAACGCACTACAGGGTGCACATCCCTCCTCCTACACACAGATGATGTCAGCACCCTCTAAGTACAGCATTAGTAGGGATTTCTGCAACTACTGCAAATAGCACACTCTGCTAATGTGTCTGTTTCTACTGTCATAACACAGTTAGGTATGGGTTTGAATCTTGCAAATGGAAAGTATGTGTTTTACTGTTGGTGGGGTTAGTGTGTGTGCACAATGATGGGGTGGGATGTGGCTTTTGCCACATGGGGCTATGCACTGCAGGGTGGTCATTACCCTTCACAAGCAGTGATGTTGATAGCACCCTATACAAACAAAACTACAAAAGAGAAGGTGGTGGTACCAATAACACATGTAAGGTAACACTTCTTCAAGTAATGTCCACAAACGGAGTAGGATAATCAAACAATTCTTTTATTCTATACAGACAACATGACAACAGACAACTGCCAGTACTCAGTATAGTGTTACATGCTACTGTAACACGCACATGTACCCAAATATACCTAGATAGTGCTCTGAAGCCTGAATGTGGCAAGTGTGTGGATGTGGGATGTGTCTGTATGTGCATTTCCATATGGGAAACATGTTTGATGTGGCAATCAGGGTACTACAGTACCTGATGCACATTACATCTTTCAACCGATGAGGTTGCCTGCACCCTGTGAGTACAGGTAGAGAAGGGGACGCCAGTAGTAAACAACATAGTGCACTTCTCAAATGTGTACCTGTCATGTATCAACAGCTACTCATGTAGGGTGATAAATAATGAGAATGGCAGGTGAGCGTGTGCATGTGTGTGGGTAGCAGGGTGTGTATAAATGCATGTGTGACAGAACAGTTACATATAGCTGAATCTACGTAACAGCACAAGATGCGCATTGCCATAGTCAATGTTAGCATGTGATGGTGTGCAGCTGGTACACTTTGGTAAGTAGTATGGGTGCATATAACAATTGAGGACAGTCATACAGTTACTGCAGCAGTTATACTGGAACAGTGAACAGTTACCAACATGTTACTACTTATACACATCTATGTAGTCACCCTGTGCATCAGCAACATGTTTACCTTTACCTGCACCGATGTTGTAGTATGCAGGAGGTGGCACAGTGTCATCATATGCACAGGGTGTGGGTTAGGTATGCCCAAGCCAGCCACTGGTAACACCAATTGACATGTGTGTGTATGTGTGTTTGTGAGGGGCAGCAGTACAGGGTGGACCGGTGTTGGTGCAGTGTGTGTGTATGTGTTTGCCCTAGGTGTTAGGTTTCTGCATGTGTGTAAGCACGCACACAGTCCCACATAATGGCTGCCATGTACAGGGTTTTGTGGACAGCCACAGACTGCACCTGTCAGGTCATCCAGATCAGTGTCTGTGGGCACGGACACGGTACCTGTGCCTGGCAGGGGTGCTACGGGCCATATCCGGTACTAACCCAGACTGGGTACTGTCATCGGAAGCAAGGGTGTGTTGACTGGACACAGTTCTCTGTTGGGACTGTCCAGAGCCACGTGCACGTGGTCTCCTGGGGCGTCTTGATGACAGCACAGACCCAGCATTGCTGGGGCTGGTGCTGGCACTTGAGGTGCGCGAGTGGGCCTGTTGTCGTCCGCGGCCACTGCCAGCTGGTGCTGTTGCTGGCATACGGCCACATCGACGTCGCAAACGCACACCATGGCCCTGGCCCATGGACATCTGGTTGTGGAGCAGCTGTTCTATGCCCCCACAATGTCTGTCAACGACATCTGTAAAGTTACGGATAGCATTTGCAACGTCACGCATGCCATCTGTCATGGCTGTGCGACATTCTCTCAGCTCCCTCAGACCCTGTCTGGTGTACCTTTCCATACGTGCCTGTGCCTGCATGACAGTTCGAAACATAGTGGAGGTTGACATACCTCCTTGGGCACGTCGGCCAGAGGCAGTACGGCCACGGATGCCCCCACGAGAACCCATGGGCGACTGTCTGTGTGGTACCATTGGAGGCCCCTGCTCATGGCTACCTTGTGGGGATGCATTTACCACAGGTACCACATTACCCTGATCTATGCCCACTGCAGACTGTCCATCACCTAGGGACAATGGTGACAAAGGATGTAACGGCAGGATGACTGTCGCATTGACGGGGTTGAAAGCTGTGTACTGTCAATTGGCTGACCAATGGTGGACCCAGACACACCTTCCTGCACCATTACAGACATTTCATCATCATCAGTACCTGGGGCACAAGATTCAGGTTCCCTGCTGCAGGTCACACATGATCACACATGAACATACTTGTAGGCTCGGACCACAGCTATGCCTATGCAGCAGAGACCTCCTAAGCAGACATCCATGCAACCACTACCACGGAAACGAACATGTGCAACACATATCACACAAAGCCAATGTGCTGAACACTCACAGCCATTAACAGTAAACAACACACCTCATACACCTGTACTAGGTGCCTCTATCATCAGGCACACTAACATCACGCTCACCAGGCTTAACGAGGTGAGGGTCACGGTGTGCAGCCTGTCGGCCACTATGACCTGCCACATAACACAAACACTCAGGTAACCCCAAGGCAAGTACAGGTATGACTCAGTCAATGTCCATGCTGGTGTGAATGGCCTGACACATTCCTCCCTGGACTACATGACATGAGACAGTACAGAGCTCTCTGAGCACGTAGCCCAAGACAGTTTGACCCTGACCTTGAGTAGCATCCTACCCTCACCTAGAACCATGCCACAATATCAAGGCACGATGATCCCTTCCAACAATTGACTGACATACTGGTGTCATTCACAGGTGTGCCAATACCTTGCATCTTGGGGTGGTATGCTTTGCTAGGGACAGCTTGCACCTGTCGCCCCTGTCCTATTGGAATTTGGCGGAGCCTCTTGCTACACCCATAGTGCCTGTATTAGGCAAGGCTCATAAGGCAAACCCACATCCATTTGTATCACAAAGGATGAGGAAGTAAGAGTGATGCTACTCAACACCAGAAGTCTAGACCTAAGGATGCACGCACTCAAAACCCTACTTGACATTCTGGACATCGATATCTGTGCTAATATTAACATGTACCTGTTTCAGGTTTCACAGGAGCACACCAGTACTACCAGGTTATAGCTGTTACCATTCTTGTCAGCCCCAACAGTTGAACAAAGGAGGGGGAGTATCAGTATTCAATGCAGATTCCCACGCATCCACATTGGTGGCACAGTACAACATAGGTGTTAGGCCATTGAGTACAGAAGACGTAGTTGGGGACCTGGGGAAGAAACATGGTAGCGGTCTGTCATTTGTCAACCACATGGCCAATGTGGATTGAGAGACATGTTATATAGCCCAGCTAATCATGAGGGATTCACATGTATGGCAGTGGAGGTCATTGTGCCTCTTTACTCATCCATCATCAAGCCTATAATTGCGTACAATGCACCTTTTGGGATGTACCTAACCAGACACCCACAGCAACTGGTACAGGACAACAGTACCTCATCAAGGGGATGCAATGGCTCACACAGATGTCATATGCTGCCCAGGTAAAGTAAATCCAGCTGGACTCAGTGGCTTATTGCCTGTTCAGAGGCAATCAGTGCATGCCATATACAGCCATGTCCTACCCAGCAGTAATGAACATGCTGCACCTCAGGCAATCAGAGTCCCATACAGCCACATGCTCAGGAGAGCTGGACCTCAGCACTGACATACATGGACATGCTGGAGGGGCATATTCCTAACAGAGAGGCTCCCTTCACTCTGTAATGAGCTCACACTACAGGTTAGGCAGAGTCCCTCATTGACTCTCTTCCATAGGAATCTGGATGACTGGATGTAGATCATAGTTGTACCCCAGGTATCACTTCTATGTCACTGTTAGACGGAGGCACAGTATACTAACATCGGACAAGGGCATAGCAGCATAACTTGTAAGTGGGTGGCGAAAGACAAACACATTCTACTAGGCTTACCAATGCCCTAGGGCAAATAGTCTAGTATGAACCTATGAACGTGTGTACAGCTATAGTACTTCTGCCATATGTTGCATGTGTGTGTGTTGTGGGGGATGCACAGGTAATGGCCGGATACTTCTGCACAGGCCCCGTCTGACACATTCTGGGTGTTCATCCCTACATACTGAATGTGTGTTGCCATCCAACCCAACCCTGTGATGTGCACACATTACTCAGCCTGGATTTACAAATCCGAACAACACCACAAGCACAGTACACTACCTTGCTATGTATGCATTTAATTACACAGTTATTCAGTAGTTATGACAGTGATGCTATCCATGCAGCCCATTGGGCCAGTGGAAGCCACAACACACACCGCCAGCACCTTTGCATATGCTTACCACAGACATCCCACATACTGCATGTACTGTGCACACACATATCTAACCCAGAACAACTGCACACCACTTATTAATCCTGTCCAGTGGAGTACAGATACAGGCATATTGTATAACAATAGTAGGAGGCTACTGCAGCACAGGGCAGATTCACATGACAGCAAGGCATCTGTGGTCAGCAGTGTTAAGATGCTTCACATTCACCAAATGCACGGATATTGGCTACATTGTTGCAGACAGTTTAGGTGCAGGTACCCCCCCCCCATTCTCCTACGCATGTGGTATTAGTTATCCCAGATGACTGTCACCTCCCTATCCTCTCACATGTCCAGGTGAGAGCCACCTTCATCATTGCGGAACACATAGCATCACTGTTACAAAAATGGTATCTCTGGATGTGTGCTACATTCACCCCTGGAGGACATAGCACCACATGACAGACTGATATTAATCCCTGGCCATACTACAGGATATGTACCTGAACAGTGCCATACATACACAGTGGTCCCACACCAATGAGGAGGAACCTCTACTGACCCTGGGAACTACTGCATCATATGCACAACTGGCCTTGTGTTCTAAGCTATGGAAGTGTTAAGTATGGGCAACATGTACAGCAATATTACATATGTTTATATTTCAGGACTATGTACACACAACCTATCTCATGGACATACCTATAGATAGTGAACTATGATACATTTGGAGGTGTCACAGTATACACAGGATTAACCTGCTACTTTGCATTACCTGTGTTTGTGGCAGCTGTTGCT
This sequence comes from Protopterus annectens, assembly GCF_019279795.1. NCBI lineage: Eukaryota > Metazoa > Chordata > Ceratodontiformes > Protopteridae > Protopterus > Protopterus annectens. The sequence goes on along the minus strand of NC_056725.1, from coordinate 842,231,338 downwards.
GTGCCAGTGGTGCTTGTTGCTGCTTGCTCCTTGCTGTTTGCTGCTTGCTGCTTTCTGGTTGCTGCTTGCTGCTGCTTTTGCTGCTGGCTGTCGTTATATTTGTTTGTTTCTCTCTCTGTCTCTCTCACTCTTTCTCTGTAGGTTTTGTGCAATGAATTAACAAAAAAGCCAAACTGATCAGGAGACTATAGCAGACCACAAATACCGCAATGGTAAAATAATCCAAGAATAAACGCTTTATTAAACTGCGTTTTCTTCCAACAAGTGACTTCATCAGATACAAAGTGCTAAAAACACAAAATCAGCTTTTATACATGTGTAATTAAAACCTGTCCAATCATATCAGTCCTTTAGTTTTTTGAAAAAAAACCACATCAGTATATTACATCCCTCTCTTATACTTTCTACTTTGCCTTTAATGAATTTAAAAACATTATAAAAATACAAATAAATTAAATATCATAAATAAAATGTTCATTAAAATGCTAGAACTCATTGAATCTGGCTATTTTTTGTTCTATTCTAATGTAATGTTAAACTGGGCTTGTTGATGTATTTGTTTTTAGTATCATTTGACTCACATTTTAATGTTTATAGTGCCATCTACTGATCCTTTTTATTATGGCAGGTATTTTTATGTTATATCTTCATTGCTTTTAATTTTAAAGAGGATCTATGAGCACACATACGACATTAAGAAAAAGAAAAAAACCAACGCACTATTCAGACATTCACAATTATGTAAGGAATATGAATACAGATTTTTTGTTTTGGACCAGGTGAAAGTGGATATAAGAGGTGGTCCCTGGGAAGAAAACATTGCCTATAAAGAACTATGGTGGCAATTAAACCTAGAGGCAAACAAAACCCCTGGTTTAAATGAATACATTTCTATTTTACCCCTGTTAAAATTAAAAGCAATGAAGATATAACATAAAAATACCTGCCATAATAAAAAGGATCAGTAGATGGCACTATAAACATGCTGTTGACAGTGTTCTGTGAGTGTGAAGGTTAGTACATCTCCCATGCTTCATGCTGTGTTGTAGATTCAGGTTGCTGCATTTCTCTTGCCTGTTCCCTGTAGTGAGTGTGTCTGCATACTGCCACTTACAACTATATGTCATATGTATTGCTATATAAATATATATATATCTGTGTACATATACACACTTTCATATATGTACATTAGCTGACATTATTGGGTACAAGCTAACATTTAGCAGGGCTGTTTCTATTAACACTACACTAGTATGGGAATCCAGTAATTGGGACTATAAATGTCTGCCTGACATGCTTTGGGTAGTAGACATACTATATTGCCTTTATCTTCATTCCTACTAGTACATGTTCCACTTATTTAGCACTGTATTCCTGTATGAGAGTCATGGCTTAGTGGTAGGTCATACAGACTAGTGTTACAATGGTCTTGTGGTAGGGCCTACTAGTATGCTTATATTCTGCTTTTGACTTGAGTATAGGGCCTATCAATCAAAGTGCTGGAGGCACCTTTAAGCAGTTAAAGGGGTTAGTAGGTCTCACAGGAGCCAGGCTGTGTTGCAGATTCTGGTTGCTGCATTTATGTTCACTGTTTCCTGTAGTGAGTGTGTATGGATACTGACACCTACAACTATCTTTCATATGTATTAATATATATTTATATATATGTATGTGTAGCTATACATACCTTCATATATGTACATTACCTTACTTTATTATGTACAAGCTAAGAAGTAGCAGGGCTGTTTCTGTTAACACTGAACTAGTATGGGAATCCAGTAATTTGGCCATTGAAACTCTACCTGACATGCTTTGGATAGTACACCTCCTATATTGCCTTTATACTGATTCCTACTATTACATGTTATATTTATTTTAGCACTATCCTCTTGTAAGGCTGGCATGGCTTAGTGGTGGGTCATATAGACTAATGTTACCAAGGTCCTGGGTTTGAGACTGACAGTGGGAATTTATTTTTATTTGCAAGCTTTCAAACTGAGTACAGGGCCTGTCAATCAAAGTGCTGAGGCCACCTTTAAGCAGTTAGAAGGGTAAGTAGGTCACACAGGGGTCAGGCTGTGTTGCAGATTCAGGTTGCTGCATTTATGTTCACTGTTTCCTGTAGTGAGTGTGTATGGATACTGACACCTACAACTATATTTCATATGTATTTAGATATATTTATATATCTGTATGTGTAGATATACGCACCTTCATATATGTACATTACCTTACTTTATTATGTACAAGCTAACAAGTAGCAGGGCTGTTTCTGTTAACACTGACCTAGTATGGGAATCCAGTAATTTGGCCATTAAAACTCTGCCTGACATGCTTCAGATAGTACATCTCCTATATTGCTTTTATACTGATTTTTACTATTACATGTTATATTTATTTTAGCACTGTGTTCTTGTAAGGCAAGCATGGCTTAGTGGTAGGTCATACAGACTAATGTTACCAAGGTCCTGGGTTTGAGACTGACAGTGGGAATTTATTTTTCTTAGCAAACTTTCAAACTGAGTACAGGACCTGTCAATCAAAATGCCATAAAGGCACTTTTAAGCACTTTAAACCAGGTCTGTGCTCGTTATGGAGCTCACGATGCGCACTGGCGGTGAGCTCCGCTAACACAAGCACACCAGCTAATTTCTTTGAAAGAAAAGAAAAAGGGGTGACAGGAAAGTGGTGAAAAGGGGTCACAAAGAGGGTAAGACAGTAGGGAAACAAGCGTGGGATTTGCAGGAGGGATGTAGGTAAGGCCCATAGATGCCCATGTCTTTGGCAGCAACAGCTGTGCATTTCAATGTATTTTGGTGAGACATTGGAAACCTTTCACCACTGAGAGAGGTGTCAGGACAACATTAATATTTGTTGTAGAGCCAATTGTAATTAACTGTTTCAATGTCAAGCAGACGTGTGCGACATGGACAGCTATGTATGGGGCGTAATTTTTTTGTGGGTACAGAGTGCCCTTTTTTTTTTTTCAGGTGAGAGTGGTATGTCAGGTGAGGGAAGTCGGTATAGCTGGGGAGGTAGGTTGGGTAGGTTAACAGACAAGACAGACAGGACGCATACAGGGGCGGTATATGACACACGTGGGGGGTTACACAATTGACGGGGACGGAGGTTGGGATATCCGAGATGCATGAGCCCACAGATGGCAACAGTGGAACTGATATCCCCACCCATAGGCAGTTGTCACTGTTCCTTCACAGCCCAGGACAGGGCTGTGCTGGGGGCTGTGTAGGCGGGGCAATGGCCGGGGCCGTTAGCTGTGCCACACGAGCCTCGAGCTGGCGTAGGGGCCCAAGAACAGAGTCTCGGATCTCCCTTCGCACCACAGACCGGACACCTTGGAGGGTGAGTGGACGAACCCCTCCGGCCACACTTGCAGAGGGGGGATGGGCCCCATCCCCTGCAGCGCTTCCACCCGAAGGTGGCACAGGGCCACCGGAGGGAGGTCCGGCCTGGGCACTAGTGCCAGGTGCAGTCGCCAGCTGAGGTGGGAGAGGTGGGTCCGCTGGGACCTGCCTTCCCAAGCGTTCTAGGTTTGTGAGTAGTTATGTTAGTTTGGGTTAGTGTCATTTTATTCCATTCAGATTAGTTGTAACAGCATGCATTGGTATTCCCATCAAACAAACACCCAGATATTAACACCATTGAACATGGGGCATATCAATATCACATGCATTATTTGAACAGAAATACACAGTCAAACAACATGCAGGGTTGATTAATGGCAACAGGCCATCAAATTTGCAGGTATGAACAGGGCACATGCACAAACAGGCATGCATATATTTTGGAAATGGACAAATGTCCATGATTAATGAAATGTTCACATACCATTATTTAGTGGGTGTTGTTATATGGAATTATAGGGTTGGGTGGAGATAGACAGAGATGACACATTCATATGTTACACTGATTTACATTTGTAATAGGTACACAATTAAGCTGAGGCTGATGTTTCAAATTATCTTTATTTGACTGTCATGCTACACCTGTTACGAATACATCACTATCCTACTTGTGTTTAATCTGATCAGATACATCATCCTGCTACACTTTGATGACAGGACAGGGGACAACTATGGCTGTTTAGTCTGTCAGATAATCATTCATTCTATCTGCAAATTGTATACTGTGATCACCATACAGGCTTTGGCCTACACATTCCAGATTCTGACACACTGAAATCAGTTTGGGATATTAAGATGTACTTCCCACATGCATTTAGTTCTGTAGAAACACACTGGGGCTACTATATTCAGAGGTTATTACTACTTTATTTATTCATACATGACCCTTTCTATCACTCTCACACATCCTGCAACTTCACAGTTCAGGTTGGTACTTCTAGGCTTTGTTCACATGTTAGACTGGTGGTGATTCAAACACTTTCCAACAGCCTCACTTCTGTCATGATTCAGCATTTCAACGGGATATATCTCACATATGACTACCTCAGATTCTAAAGCTGTACTCTTGGGACTACTGCAGGTTACACTATATTTAATTCATGGTGGGACATCTGTATTACAGCACTGTTTAATTCTATCAGTTATATTTCCAGTTACACTTGCATACTGATGAACTTGTTGCAGCCATACCTGCAGACTTACAATTCCTGCTTGCACATTATATTACTTTTAATCAATACACTGCAGTGTTCTGATACATGCTACAGTACAATATTTATTTACAAGTAATGGGTGGGGTTACTAACCTGCATGGTGGTGCAGCCGCACCAGCCTACGGCCATACATCTCGCGATTCACAGAGCAGACACCTGCAGCTGTAATACGAAAGAAGTAATATTGGACTACACATCTCCATGGTATCGGCCAGTTGAAATCCTTACATACATAAGCAAAATGTAACTTACTCAGTAGTGGGGCGTTGGGCATATCCCGGGCCTCCTGGATCCATTCGGTCAACTGGTCTTCCTTGCGTCGCTTCAGGTCCGCATGGTGGTGACGGACCTGCTCACCAGTGCGTGGAATGCCAGTAGCACTGGTCAGATCACGAGCCAACTGGTCCCATGCCTCTGCCCTATACACTCCCCATGAGACCTGGCCCTGCATGAGTTGGGCCTCGTGATGATGGACAAGGAGCCAGACCATGTATCTGGACTCCTCAACGCCCCAACGCTGTGCTCGAAAGCAACGTCCCTCACCTACTCCACTCATTCTGACTGCAGGTCTGTTCTACAATCGTTTCTGCTGTGTATTCCCGCCTATGGGGCTTATATATGCCGCTTTTCCCGCACATTTCTCTGATTGGCCGTTTTGGAATTGTATCTACTTCACTGAAAATGCTTTATCATGCTTCATTCTGGATTTTATCCCATATATATGCTATTTCTGCATTTCTAGGTATTGCTGTCATGGCTTAGTGGTTTAGTACCTTGACTGTAGTGCATGGTATCCTGGGTTCGAATCTGATAACTGATTTTTGATTTTCCTGACAGATATGAGTTGAGACCTGTCAATCAAATATGCCAAAAGCACTTTTAAGCACTTAAAAGCAGGTCTGCGCTCGTTTGCGCGGAGCTAACGCATGCGCACTGGCAGTTAGCTTGTGGGAGCGCCACGCAAACGGTGTGCGCTGGGCTAAACCTTAATTGGCTAGTGACACACATGTTCAGCTTAGCACAGCTAGTTGCAAACAGTTTCAGCCTGTCAAACCGGTGCTTAGCAACGGGCACGCAGTTTGCAGCTTTTTAAACACTAATCAGCTATGGGCAGTCTGTCTCACAGCAGCTTAGCTAAGAGTACATTTCTGACTATTTTTATTCTTGTGTTACTTCAAAGTATATGCTCCATTTCATTGCATTTTACAAAAGGGAATACTTTTACATTTGTACAATACTGTCAGGGGGCGTTTTAGTGCTTATTTACAAAAAAAAAAAAAAAGGTTGTTGTGGGGGCTCGAACCCTGCCTGTCTACTCTTAGGCCAGCAACTCTACCGCTAAGCTATTACTTCTTGGCTTACTTTGCATATTTAGTTCTTATATCCTTTTCCACTGACTGCTAACTGCAATTGCGCTAGTAGCACACCCGCGCACACAGTAGCAAACATTTACGGGGTTTAAAAAAAAAAAAAAGGTTTTAATTTAATTTTATAACATCTATTCACTTTATACACTGATGGTCAGTCGGGGCATGTGTTGTGTAGTGTGTTTATTCACATTTCCATGGCCTCTCTCGTGGCTGTTTACTTTCAGCCATTATGGTCTTCCGGGGGCGTGTCTGCTTGCAGGGCTTAGCCTACAGACACGCCCCCTACTCTCTTACATGGACCATGTAAGAGTTACTAGTGTGATTCAGAATGCCTCATGCACCTCATGCATATGCATGACATGCTGACATCACACCGTTTAACTGCAGCCTCCGTGTAAGAGTTATAACTCTTACACGGAGGCTTCGTGAATCTGGCCCCTTGTTTTTTCCCATCTTGAAAACTGGTTATAGCTAAAATTTTTGGTGTTTTTCGTAGTTAGTGTGCTTAGTATCTTTAGATATTATTAGAATAGTTATTTACTTATTACCTATTGTGTTTTTTCAGGCCGTTGTGTTTAGGCCTTTATTTGATGGATAAACCATTAGTTAGGCTGTGTTGATAGTCCCTTAGGTTATATTATTAGAAACTGTACCCTTGCAAAATAGTTTAGTTGTGTTTTTACATATTTAGTGTGTGTTTTCTTCAGGCCGTCTGTTTAGGCCTTATTTGGATAGATAAACTGTTAGTTCTTTCATATATATCACTAGAAATAGTATTTTTCGTGTGTTTTTTTAGGGTCATTTGTAATTAACCCTCGTATCCCTACTCCCTGTTTTTGGCTTGCCGTGTGTTTACTATAGAATGGTTAGTTTAGTGTATTTGTATATCTATATATACTTAATATGCATTTAAATTTGGCTTCCATATCTAGCTTCTCGTTACCAATAATCTTAAGGTTACCTTAAGCGTTGACTGTGTGTGTGAAATTTTCATTTGTTTTAAGGCTTGTTTAAGTTAGAAAGCCTTTGTTTCTGTTGGCTCCTGTTCAAGTTAGAGGGTGTCTTTAATGTGTGTGTGTGTGTGTGTGTGTGTGTGTGTGTGTGTGTGTGTGTGTGTGTGTAGAAGTGTTGTGAGCAATGTCAAAGCAAAAAAAGGTGAAGCCATCTGGCTTCAAAATAGGTCCTAAGAATTCCCATAAAATGTCCATCACAGATGGACATGCAGACTGCATTTATTTAGTAAGAGCAATTCATCTGCAAGAAACATGCTCTATATGTCATTCCTTTAGCTCTAGGGTCTTACAAGAGCATAAGAACAAGTTGATTTTGAGAAGTTTAGTTAAATCCTCCTTTGAGGAAGCCTTGGACAAGGCTCAAAGTTCACCCAAACCTCATGCAAAGAGGTAGTCGTCGTCTTCTTCTACATCATCGGAGCCATTGACAAAACAGCCTAGAATGTCTCTGACAAATCTGATCAAGACAGACCAACTGTTTCGGTTTCATGTATGTTGGAACCGACTGTCTTTACAGTCTGGAGCCCCTCATCTGCTTTGGAGCCGGTCTCCCTGACTCTTGGGTCTCCTCTGCTCCAATCAGTAGCATCGGCTCCATCTTCCAGATCCTCCAGGAGCTTATCAGAATTTGATGTGGATCGTGTGGTGCAGTGATTACTGCAGACACCGGTGCTTGCTAAATTGTCTGCACCAACTCAGGTGAGTTCAGAGCTGACGGTGCCCGTCCCTGTATCTTCTGTTCCTTCTCCGACTCCGGTTTGAGTTTGAGCCAGAAGGTTAGGCACCGACAGAACTGAGATGATCTGCAGATTCTTCTGTTCCGATCGCTACCTCTGAGCCCTCCAAGGTATCCAGGAGCCAACACTCGCTGGTTGAGTTCGGGGGGACAGACCAAGAGTCTTTCAGCTCTGACTCTACCCCTTGGGGCATTGGCTCAAGTGAGCTCAGCTTCAGAGCCAACCCCCATGGTACTGGACAAATCATCACATTCTTCAGAACCTAGGACTGTCATGGGCCTTGGGAGGGGGCCTTCACAGCCATGAGGAGAGCTTTATCCCCACGGACATAATCTGTAATGTTGGAGCCAAGCATTCTGTCCCAGAAAGCACTGGTATCTGCCTCTGCACAGGCAACTACTTGGTGCAGAGACCCTGAGCCTCAGAAAGCCTCATTGGGTGAGACCCTTTCTTCCAAAACCTCTCCGGAATGCCCCACCAAAGAGGTTGTTCCCAGGAAGAAAACATGCAAGAGGAAGCATATAGACTCCCCGGATGACTTTATTACATCAGACATGGAGCTTGAGGAGTCTGAAGGGTCCCCACGGTCACCCTCTGAAGATGTATCCTTTGCGGATATCTTGGAAATCCTTAGGTGGCTGGAAGCCCATTACCCCTTCTGATGAGGAGTCCATGTATCTGAAGGCTTTTGGGTCTTGACCTTCAGCCACCTGGGTGTCTCCACCTTTCGATGAACTGATGGAATTAGTATCTCAAAAGGTGTGGGATTCTCCAGATACAGTGGAGCCTGTCCCTCGGAGGCCGAACAAATTTATCACCACACCGGATGACAAACCCTTTTTAACTAAAGGAGTTCCTGTAGGTGCCATGGTGGTGGTGGTGGTGGCGGCCAAGAAGGAATTATCTGAGACTTCTGCATCTGTCCATCCCCCAAAAAAGGAGCCATGGATAGATACGGAAAGTGTATTTTTTCCTCAGCAGCCTTCACCATTGGGTCCCTGAACTACCTCGCACATTTTACTAGACTTCAGAGAGCACTCCTGAAAGAACTAGGAAATGCTCTACAGGGTACAGTAGCTGGAGGGGTAGCAGACAAGGTATCCTCACAGCTTGCCACCCTAAATTCAGTGCTCAACTCCTCCATGATGAGGCTCTTATCTTATGCAGCCGATGAAGCGAGCAGGTCAGGGGGTTCCGGAATTGCCCTTAGACATTCCTGGATGCACTTGTGTAATTTAGCAGAGCCCTTCAAGTTATCCTTTATCAACACCCCATTTGATGGATCATCCTTGTTCGGGCCCAAGGTAAACACCTGATGTGAGCAAGAAGGCAAGACTCTCTCTGCTGTAAGAGTCCATTTTTCCATACCTTCTAGACCCTATCCCAGGGCCAAAAGGCAGAGAAAATGTGGTTCTGAAAATCCCAGAGGGCCTTTCAGGACACACAGGGTGAACCTTCTTCCAGGGGCAGAGACGGAGGTAATAATGGAAGATGCCACCCACATGGCAGAGGGGGTCTGCAGAACCAGGGTGACCACAGTTCTTACTTTGGCAAACTCTTTCAGTGCTCCTGAAAGGAGGCCCATCTGTCCATCCCTGGAGGCAGTATTTCTTTGTATCCACAAGCCTGGCTAAGCATAACAATGGACAAATGGGTACAAAGCATTATATCCAGAGGATACTCAATCCCCCTTTTCAATGCCACTCTTACAAACTCAAAAAGTCCCAGACGTTCCACCCAGTCACAGGGAACAAGCAAATATAGAGCTTCAAAAGTTGTTAGAAGAAAGAGCCATCCAATCAGTCCCCGCAGACCAGATAGGATCTGGAACTTACTCAAGATTTTTTTTGGTTATAAAGAAAACAGGAGACTGGAGACCCATACTGGATCTCAGCAGACTGAACAAATCAGAAAAGAAATCAAAGTTCCAGATGGTCACATTGCAGTCAATTCCCTTATTAGGGAAAGACAACTGGATGTGCTCGATAGATCTCCAGGAGGCGTGCTACCATATCAAAATGGCCAGGCCATCCAGGAGGCACCTTTGACTGGGAGCCAGTCATTACCAATTTCAAGCACTGCCCTTTGGTCTCACTACAGCCCCCAGAGTGTTCACCAAATACATGGCAGTAGTCACGGCTCACCTGAGGTGTCGGGGATTCCAGGTGTTTCCATATTTAGATGACTGGCTCCTGACCACCACCATCAAGCACCTACTTTTTTAAGCGGGGGACAATACCTTGGAACTATGTACCCAACTTGGCATTTCAATGAATTATGAAAAATCTGCCTTATTGTCATCACAACATATCAACTTTATAGGCACAGAAATAAACACAACAAGCATGATGGTCAGGTTGTCTCCAGAAAGGGTCCAAACTCTTCATTTCCAGATTGGGACCTCGTTTCCAAGTTCAAAGTACAATTGAGGACAGTCCTAAAAGTATTGGGCACTATGGCAGCAGTAATAATGGTTCCCCTATGGCAGCAGTAATAATGGTGGTTCCCCTAGCAAGATTACACATGAGAATCCTCCAATGGATGCTGTTCACTCAATGGTCCATGCAAGAGCTACCCATGTCCCATTTGGTAACTCTGACAGAAACCTGCAAGAAAGATCTTCGTTGGTGGCTTCATTCAGATCAAGTAACAAGGGGCCCGACCCATTGTTCCCCCTGTTCTGTTAGCTGCAGTGACCATGGACACTTCACAGATGGGGGGGCATTATCAGGGAAGAACAGCCCAAGGCACTTGGCAGGACCACGAGGCTCATTTGCACATCAATGTACTAGAGATGAGAACAGTGCTCATGGTGTTGCAAGCATTCTAGGACTCTCTTCCGATTTGTACAGTTGCAATACAAACAGACTATGTCAGTAGTGTGGTACATTAACAAACAAGGAGGAACCAGATCTTACTCACTCTATCGAGAGGCCATGAGAGTATGGCAGTGGGTGACGTCCTCCCAGCGTTTTCTGATAGCAACGCACTTCCCAGGGAAATCCAACGTGATAGTGGACAAACTAAGCAGAGCCATTCTGATGCCACACGAGTGGTCCCTGAAAAAAGTAGTAGTGGAAAGAATATTCTGCAGATGTGGTCAGCCTTGCTGCGACCTATTCACCACAGCCACAAATGCAAAATGCAGCAGCTACTTTGCCCTGATCCCCCCTCCAGGGAGTCCCCGAGGGATGCACTTGTACACGATTGGCCCCCGGAATGTCTTTACGCATTTCCACCCTTTCCCCTAATACCCAAAGATATTCAGAAAACCAACAATCTGGGAAGGACCTTAATCCTAATCACCCCATTCTGGCCTTGTCAAGTATGGTTCCCCTTCTGAAGCCTCATCTCCTGGAAGAACCATGGATTCTGGACCCAGTGCCATACCTCCTGGTGCACCCATCGGGGGACTTCCATCCAACTCTTCACTCTCTAACATTGACAGCATGGCTATTCCAATTCCCAATACAGCCAGGCTACACAGCTTTACTCCAGAGGTTCACTGTATTCTAATTTCTTCTCATAAAATCTCTACGAGGAAACTGTACCACAGCAAATGGAAAATATTCTCAATCTGGGCTTCACAGCACTTCATTGACCTCTATTCAGCACCCTTAGCTTTCAATCTAGAGTTCTTAGCTAAGCTTTTTAATGAGGGAGCTGCTGCAGCAACTATACAGGTCCAGCTGGCAACAATATCCAGTTTTCATATTGGGAACGAAGGTGTAAACATCATGTCTCATAAACTCTCTAAAGCTTTCCTGAGAGGACCAACTTTACTAAGATCACCAATATGACCACCTTTGCTACCGTGGAATCTTAATTTTGTCCTTTCTTGCATAATCCAACTGCCCTTTGAACCATCATCATCTTGCGACCTAAAATTTCTATCTTGGAAAACATTTTTTTAATCACATCAGCAAGAAGGGTGTCAGAATTACAAGCTTTAACAATCAAACCTACATACATGTTTTTTCACAATGATAGTGTCATTACATACTAACCTTTCTTTTCTGCCCAAGGTATGCTCTGAGTTCAGTCTGAATCGGTCAGTAGACCTGCCAGTATTCTTCCCCAAGTATGGCAGTAAGACAGAGTACATGCTTCACCAACTTGATGTTCACAGGCAGTTACTTTTCTACTTGCTTAGAATGAAAACACAGAAAATCTGACCAACTCTTTCTTTTTCTGAAAACAAAAAAGGTTTAGAAGTGACAAAGATAACTTTATATAGATGGTTGTCAGATTGTATTTCATTTATTTATCGGTCACAGATGAACAATTGCCAAATAAAGTAAGAGTGCATTCCACCAGATCCATCTCAACTTTTCAAGCCTTTAAAGCAGGATTGCTGTTGCATACCATTTGTGCAGCAGCAACTTTGGCAAAACCTCACACCTTTATCACTCATTACAAAGTAGACTTGGCCTCCAGGGACAGAGCCTCCTTTGGCTTCACTGTACTGAGGAATATCCTCCTGTGAGTCACCCAGGAAAGATGGTGTTAGGGATGCTGTCCCATCAATATAGAATGAAGATGAGACAAGACAACTTCACATAAAAAAGTTATGTACTCACCATAACATTCCATGTGAGTTGTCAGTCTCATTTTTATTCTTACGTCCCACCCTCCAACCCCCATCCTTTTAGCTCCTGGAGGACCAAGGAAGCCTTTTGGGTTCAGTGATTTACCTTGCTCCTTGTCCAGGTTTGTAGATTTGATGTATATGTATGTCTTATAGAGTAGAATGTAAATTCACCAACAAACAAGATCTGAGGGAAGCACTGCGGCATCATGGGGTAGGGATGGAGCCACAAGGTAGTTTCAGATCTCAAGCTTTAATAAGTGGCAGAGTTGGAACCATCAGTATAGAATGAAGATGAGATCGACAACTCACATGGAATGTACATAATTTCTTTTTTTGTTCTGATAGTGGTTTGAGTCTGTGCAGGAGAAATGTAATTGGCTACAGGATTTGAAACCTGTTTTTGTCTCACCTGTACATAGTTTCACAGAAATTATCCCTCCCAAGACTGCTTTTGTGCAAAAACATGCTTGTACTCCTCCATCTAAGACTATAAAGGGTGGTAGGAGACCTCCTCTACCAAAAACTTCTCAGTCTGTTCCCACCCAGAAACAGCCCTTTACTGACCAGCCAAGTAGTCTGTAACTACCACTCTTGCTACAGCCATCTTCCTGTTTCCCTTCATCTTTCTCTGTCTCTTCCAGTTTGGGGAAACATTACTCAGGACACATGGGTTCTTTCTATTATTCAAAATGGTTATTTCATGGTCTGGAAATATCTTCCTCCCTTTATGGGCATTCCTCAACCTCCTTGGGAACAGCTGTATTTATTCCCAGGTGTCCTTCAAGACATGTTGAATCCTGAAACAATTCAGGAGGTCCCACCCACCCATAGAGGAAGAGGGTTTTAGTCAAGAATGTTTCTAGTGTCCAGAAAGGATGGTGTTCCTGAAGATCAGTTCCTGACATCTCACCCTGTTCCGGACCTCACACCTGAACACCTTCTTGAAAGTTCCTTCTTTCCACATGCTGCCCCTTCAGACTTTATTTCCTCTCATTCTTCCTCAGGCTTTTATGGTATCACTGGATATAAAGGATGCCTACCTTCACATTCCTATTCATCCTCTTTACAGGAAATGTTTATGTTTCTATGCATTTTCAGTTCTCTGCTTTGCCCCAAGAATATTCACCAAATGCCTAGCACCTGTAATTGCTTTCTGCAGGCTTCAAGGCATCCAAGTTTTCACTTGCTTAGATGAGGTTCTGATTCAGGCATCTTCCCCAGAGATATTGCTGCAGAACCTACACTTCACCATTTCCCTTCTGCAAAGCCTGGGGTTCACAATCCATTTCACAAAATCATCTCTCACCCCCTTCTTAGGATCATGTTTTTCTGGGGGTGCAGGATACAGACAGACCTTATGCTGGCCTCTCTCCCGCTAAAGGCTGTGTCCCTCATTTCTTCCAAACTCATGCCCCTCTACACTCTGTCACAGCCAGGGAGTTTCTCAGACATCTGGGATTCATGGCTTCCACTATTCCAGTGTTACCTCTGGCCAAACTTCACATGAGGAAATTTCCTGAAAACAGTTTGGATGCAGCATGCACATCCCTTTGAAGCTTTGCTTCTTTTTTGGGTGAAGAAGGAACTGTAATGGTTGATTCAGTGGGTGGCCCTGAACCCGGGTCTCCCTCTGCATCCTCCTCTTCCCTCTCAAGAGCTGTTCATAGACACAAAAGGGGTAGGTTGGGGAGCAGCCTTCAGCTGTATGAAGGTACAAGAGGTCTGGTCACTTTCCCAAAGAAAGGAGCACATCAATATTAAAGAGATGAGAGCACGTCTGCTGGCCCTTAAGGCTTTTCATCCTTTTTTTCTTCCAGGTCCTTTAAAGCTGTTTACAGAACACCACAGTCCTGTGGTATGTAAAAAAATGGGGGATGAAATCTTATCATCTTTGCAGGTTAGCTCTCATGGCTTGGGATTTGCAGTTCAGTATCGTGTCACTTTTAAGGCAGTGTACACCTCCTCCAGTCAGACACACTGCACAGGTCCTTGATTCAAGCACACAAATTGATGCTTCACAGGGATGTGTTTCTGGACATTGTCCACCAGTGGGGGGTACTCCTCAAGTAAATATATTTGCTTCCCTTCTGAACAGATGACTTCCTCTTTTTTTGTGCCAGAGTCCCAAGTCCTCTGGTTTTGGAAGGAGGGCACTTTATCTATTTCTTGGAAGAGATGTTTCTTTATGCGTAACCCCCCCCCCCCTTCCTTTCATTCCGAAGGTCCTGTTCAAGATTCAGCAGGATAAACCAAAAATCTTAGTGGTGACTTAATTTTGGCCAAGATAGCATTGGTTCCATCTTCTGTGTTTAGCCAAAGGCAATCATAACAAGTTACCTCACAGGTTGGACCTTCTTAGTCAAGACAAAGTATCTCTTATCCACGCCCACCTGTCAACTGTGCAATTGACTCTGTAGATGATAGAATTTTGATTCCTTTCAGACACCTTTTTTTCTGAGGACATGCTTAGGATTCTACAGGAGGCCAGAAAACCCAATACTAGGAAATCCTCCTTTTCTAAATGGAAGAGGTTTTCTGTCTGCTATCTTTCACATGACTTGTATTCCGTGACTGTGGGTGTTCCACTGTTTTCTCTCTCTCTCTCTGAATTGCTCAGTGCTGGTCTGGTTATTCCTCTGTGAAGGCCCACTTGTCAGTTATTTCTGCTTTTCTGCCTTTATTTCATTTAGCTTCTAGGTTTGAGTCTAAACAATTCCTCAGTGTCCTACATGTTAGACCTCCCAGGAAGCCTGTTCCTCCTCCTTGGGATCTTAATTTTGCTTTGAAAAAAATGATTTTGGCTTGTTTTGAGTCTGCGGTTGCAGTTTCATTGCAGCATTGCTCTTGGAAGACTGTTTTGTTGTTAGCTTTGACTTCAGCCATACAGGTGTCTGAGCTTCAAGCCTTTATGGCGTCTCCTCCTTTTTTGGTTTTCCATAAGGGCAGGGTGTCCTTGCATACTAATTCTTCATTTATGCCCAAGGTTGTGAATGAGTTATTACTTAATCCATTTATTTGCCCACCTTTTTCCCTTCTCCACAATCTCCTACTGAGAAGATACTACTCATCTTGGATGGGCAGAAACAAGTCAGATTTTGTTTGGTTAAAAGCAAGGCTATCAAGATTAGCTTTTTGTTTCTTTTCACCCCAGGTGTTTGGGAGTGCCTGTTTCCAAGTAAACCATTTTCTCTTTGATTTCTAAGGCTGTTGCATTTTGTTGCATTTCCCATGAGAAGAGCCTTCCTTTTTCTTTTATGGCTCATTCCACTAGGGCTGTGGCTTCTTTTGGTGCTTTCTTCAAGGGTTTGGAATAATCTTGAAGCAGTTGCCTGGACTTCTGTACATACCATCATCAAACTGCACGTTGGATGGAATCTCTAGAGCTAGTTTTGCTAAGGCCATTCTTCATGGCCTTTGAGTGATTGCCTCTTCCTCCTCCCAAGTTTCTTCATGAGCTTTGGTACTCTACCTCATGTTATGAATACAGTAAGTCGAATAGAAGGACATAGTATAGTTGTGTAAAATCTTACCATAATGATAGATGTCCTCTTCACTGTTGCAGAATTCTATCCCTCCCTCCTAAACCCTGGGTATTGCTTTTTCTTATGGATGTATGATTCACCTCATTGTTTCCTTGGACTGGCATTCTGTCTATTCAGTTCTGAGGATAGTACATGCAGACGTCGCATATATGCCCTACTTACACTGGGAGCATATGTGCAACGTCCCATATACCTGTAAGTAGTAAAGGGCGTTGGTATACTAGCCTCATGTTTGGTTGGCTCTTGGCAGGGAAATTCCTCATGTTATGAATACTGCAACAGTGAGGAAAGGGACGTCTATAGTTATGCTAAGATTTTGCACAACTATACTTTCTGAAAATCAGGCTGACTGGGTATATGATGGGGGGAAAAAGACAAAAATAGGGAATTTGACAGTTTATAGTGAAGTAGAGGGGTGAACCTGATTTAATGTGACATAATGGAGTCAGGTGTACCATGTTGACTGAATGTTTCTTAATGTATGATTTGAAGTTTAATAAAGAATGGATTTTCAAAAAATATATATTCTATTGTCCAAATTCAGTTAACTAGGTAAATGGTATTTTCATTTTACACTAATAGTGCTATAAAGTCTCTATACAGCTTCTGTGGTAACCAGCTGATCTAGCATGGCCTGGTTTATTCTCCTTGTAAAGAGAACTGGAATACCAAGCTTTAACTTTTCCCCTTCTTCATGCCTTCACTCTCCTTGTCTTTTAAGCCAATAATAAATTACCTCAGTTTTTTTTTGTAATTAGTGCTTAGCACTGTATGTTGCTGTCCTTTTGCACCATCCAAATTGCTTTTAACTTCTTTCCATTTCAACCTTGCTAGTGAGGCCATTTATGGAAGAAGAAGAAAAAAACAGGTTTATAGCTCTTAGTTTCTTTTCCCATAGGCCACAGCTTGTCTGCCATTGGGTTTCCTGCTCTGCACATTTACAGTGTACTGTTGGTGTTTCTGGAAGCTATTGTACTTTTTCCATTTTTATATTGGTTTCCTTGGTTTTGCCCATTGTCAGGGGTTTTGCTGGGGATGGTAGTTGACTGTGCTTCACTGCAGAAGCAGTGCTTTTGTGTCACTCTACTACACTATGGAAAAAATCTACTGATCTCAAGAAATGCATGGTTTAGCCTGGCTCCATGGCACAGATGAATGGAGACCTTACCAAAGCCCAGGTGCCTGGGTTTGATTTACATCCCTGACACTGGAAGAGCCAGGCAGTGGTAGGGATAAGGGGATGTGGCTCACTTTTCTTTCCCAGGGTGGAGTGGATGCACACTCTCCACACTTGGAATGAGTACAGTTTTGGTGTTGGAGACCTGAGAAACATCACTCATTGTACTGAAGGGCAGGGTTGCTTGGATGAATGTCCCCTTGTGAAAGTAGGTGCATGGCCTTCACAGTCAGACCATTGCACAATTCCCCTGTGCATAACCAAGTGTGCACATGGTTTAGGGATATAATGTAAAAATAGCTGAACTGCCTCTGCTAACTGCCTATATGATGGCTTCTCCTGACTTTCCCCCCAAAATTGAGAAGTACAGTTGAGTAGGTGACTTGCTATAACAGTATATGCTCAGAGAGTTCACTGTTGCAGTAGCCATTACATATAGGATGTAGACTTCTGAGGATGCCACTTGTTCAGCATGTCTACAAAGCTTCAGGAACCTTCCATGCATACTGTACATCTACTCTTAGCATGAATTGAGCAAGTCATACAGTTGCTGAGAACCTGAGGTTCCCCTGTCTGAAATGGGTCCTATCCCCTCTGTTGGTACCAAAATAAAAAGTTTTTCCATTTGGATAAATAAGATTTAATAGTAGCAGGTTTACTTGCCTCCTGTAATGTCTGTTGCAAGTCCTCAGGGGAAAAAAAGTCCTTGTAAGGAAATAAAACTATCACCCATAGAGTTAGATTGAGATTTTGGATATTGGAATGAATGAGATCTGTAATCCTATGCAAGTCCATTCTCTGTGAGGAAGCTTTTGGTAACTGCCCCTGGCCAGTTGCATGAGGAAGTAGAACCATTGTAATCTGTGCCAAAAGGTGGTCACCAGTAAAATCTTAAGTCCTTTCTGAACTATAGAAGGATTTTAGAAAAAAGAGGAAAGGGGAAAGAAGAAGCACCCCTTATTCAGGGGATTGAAATGCCATCTGTCTTTTAGGCTTCTTTGCAATGTCTCCTAGTACAGAACTGCCTGTCTGCTCTGATTTGAGGCAAACAGATCTACTTGTGGAATTTACCACTAGTCAGTTATGTGCAAGACAACCTCCCATTGTAGTGTCCACTCATGAGGGTCTGGACTAGGAGTCTGTTACCATTTTCTGTTCTGATAGAATGGAAGTTGCCTGAATAAATAAATATGGCGAATTGCTTTTATCCCAGGCAATCCTGGCCAGTCTGCAGAAAGGGTATAATACTGTTTTTCCATGTTTATGTACCATATAACAAGGATATTGTGGTGTCTGTCACGCCCAAGAGTTCCTGAAGACCAAAGCTTCAGATGTGAGATTCAGAGCTTTCAGTGCATTTATAATTATAGTCATGTCTTATAGGATCATGTGAGGTTACTAAGTTAACTGCCCGAGACTTTTTAAGCCTATCCATTCATGCCTCAATTTTCCCAGTTAACACTGCCCAAGGACTAGAACTGTATTAGTGTATACATGTGCCTTACAGACGGGTACAGCTTGTAGATACCCTAAGGAACATGTGTGACAAGCCAAGGGTGAATTTTTGATTTATATTAGTTGGTCCATGTTGTGTTTTGAAGAGCTCTGGTTTACAATAATCTGAGAGTCTGGGCCAAGAAGGGGTATTATCTGAGATAATACCTGTCCCTCAAACATGTTTTGTCACTAAGTTTAGATCCTTATTGGTTGTAGTACTTTTTGTTTTGTAAATATATAGATCTATCAGTGGTGGATTGGAGAATGCATTATAGTTTGGCATACAACTATTCCAGACATGGGCAGTAATGCCCTAGCCTGCCAATGTACCAAAACAGTTATTCCATAAGTGCCCAGGTTGTCCATGGTTTGTTTTCTTTTATATAAATGTATGTTTGCTTATGTCTTACATGATAACCTAGTGCAAATTTATGGACCAAGCTGCTGTTGCAGGCCATTTTAAGCCGAGACAATCTTCCCATCTCAAAGGTAAGAATCAAACCCTGTACCTTGACAATTATACCAACCTCTATTTACTGATAATTCAATAAAGGTGTTTTATATATTTATATATATATATATATATATATATATATATATATATATATATTTACTCTGACATCAGTCCCTGATGGGGAAGGCATTCTGTAGCCTGCAGTCCAGATGTCTTCTTGGCCTCTTCGCATTCTATTACCTTTCCCCTCTCTTTATATAAGAATTTATTAATAGGCTAAGGGAATAAGCAGACTCTTACAAGAGACTTTATCTCAGAGCCATCCTCTTCCCAGTGTTGTAGGTGTCTTATTGAGACTTCCAGATTGAAATCTAAACAAGTTTGAACAAATTCTGGTAAAAAAAAAATTAGTAGTGATATTTCTGTTACTAGAGACTGCTCTCCTCCCAAAGTTTCATGCTGTGAGGGAAGGGAGTCCTCAGTGGGGCAAAAGATTATCAACACTGAATATCTTGAGTGGAATCCTGAGAGCGCATCTTCTGCTTTGGAGTCTGCCCTTCCTAGGCAATTCATTTCTAGACCCACAGTTATATTGCATCATTACACTATAATTTTCTCCACTGGGCTAACTCCTTAGAATACTGACTATAGTGCCAGTCTCCCCTCAGGTTTTTATCCTACTGACATTGATGGCTATGCTGCTGCTTAGCATCCTTTTGGCACAGAAGCTGATGTACTTGCTCCTAATCAGTTCATACTGCCATCAATGATGAATCCTCAGCATCATTGTCTTTAGACCTGACTGCCACCACAGCCTCTGGTTGTGGAGCCAATGGCACAGCCACTCACCTTTTTGGTGACAGTGTTAAGGTCTGAGTTCTCAGCCTTGGAGCCCTTCAGCCCAAGAGCATCAGTGCTGCCACAAGGCAGGTGCTCTGCATTAACGCTCAATGCTGGTGCCTCACAGACACCAACTCCAACAGAGTTCAACTTTGGATACCTTTATACTGATGTAGGTATCAAGACTGGTCTGAAGTGTGACACTGCAGCCCCCCCACCACAGATGTTACCCTTGCTGCAGGCTCTACCCTGTGATCATTTCGGACTGGAGTCTGAGCCTTCCACCACTTTGACACTGGGACAGTAAACCGGAGTGCCTCCAGCAAAATTACCCTTTGCCACTTAATCCTCCTCTGCAAGTCTGTCCCCACTTGGGGAGAGCATGGCAAGTGGTCTTGTAAGAGGAAATAGATTCCCTGCAAGAAACTCCAAAACCAGACTAATGAAGAAGGTGATGCTGATTCCCAAATTTAACTAAATTTTGAGAAGATCTTGCAAATGATGGAGGCAAAAGAGGGTTGGCAATTACTTACCTGTCATCATCTAATAAGGTTCTACAGGAGGAATTCGGGTCATTTCCATCTTCCTGAGTGGTCCATCCTGTAGAGAAGATGTTGGCAGTCCACCTGCCCACTCAAAGTGGGGGGGGGCTGAAATGCCATATGAACGTAAGAAGCTAAACAACATCCTGTGGACCCCAAGGACTAGAAATGTTGAGTGTAGAATCCCAGAGTGGAGAGACCAGTCACTGCTGTGGCCTTATAACATGCTCCAATTCCACAGAGGCCTGCAGTCTACCCATGGAAAAAGAGTTGAGGGTAGTGGACCAGTATAGGAAGCAGGTCTTTGCATCCTCTACTTTTGCTTTGAGGACATTTAGTTTTTGTGCACAAATGCGAAGACCAACGTACTGGAAGAAATTTCCTCTTTCTCATATATATATATATATATATATATATATATATATATATATATATATATATGCTCTCCAGTCTTACTACACATCTTCCTCACAGTGTAGATTATGGTGCATCAAGGCACAGGAACTACTGTACATCATGTCCATCTTTACCCCTCAAACTTTGTGGAGAATTCCACTGTGATGTTTCTTAACACTCATCTCTGTCCCTCTTGATTTGTTTGTGCCAGTAGGTAATGACAAGCTGGAAGATGGTGAGGAAGGGGAACCCTCACAGATGTTGACATCCAATTTCATTACTCTGATCACTCCTTTTTCAGTGGCACAGAAGTGTCCACAATGGATATGGTTCAGGAACTGTGAACAGCAGTGAAAGATCCAACATGGATGCATTGGTGGTTCCACAGTAGATGGCAACCTTCCGGTAGAAATTCTTGACCAAATTAGGGATTTCACATTCCCTAGTCTTAAGGAAACCCGCAAGCTGCCTGAGGTTTTTCATGACTGCTTCACACCGGAGACAGTTGGTGCACTTTGTCCCTCCATCTGCCAACATGGAAGGCATTACATGAAACAAATGGATATTGGACATAGTATCCAGTGCCCATATAATTTCCCTTCATGTTCTTCCCTAAGTTACAGTTTTATGTTCTTACTGATATTCCTGCCATCAGAGGGCAGTGATGAGAGGTCTTGAATGTTCTAATAAAAAGAGCCATCTAGGAGATGCCACTAGACCAGTGAGGGTTCTGGATGTTGCTCATTTTTAGTGACAAAAAGCCCCTCAATTTTTTTCTGGAATTAACTGGCATCAAACAATTCATACCAAGGAAAAATATTAAATGGTCACAGTACAGTCAGTTCTTCCTTGCTTATTCTAGTTCATTATTAAGAATATGGAAAAACCTCAAGTTTGTGGCAACTGTTACCATATATTTTTGTATCTACTGGGTCAGGGGATAGTCTAAAAGAAAGATCTTTGAACTGAAAATAACTTGTATGAGGAAGTGTAGCTAGATATCCTAGAAATCCAAAGAACACATCCATATTCCTCGAGTGAAGGGGAAATCTTCCATTATGGTAAGATTTTACACAACTGTACTTTCTCATCTTGTAGGCATTCCAAGATCATTCTTGTTTGAGGATAGATTGCCATACACTTGTGGTATGGTATATAAACAAGCAAAGGAGAACCCAGTCCTATCCTATGTCTAGCTGTGAAAATTGTGAAAATGGGCCATGTCATCAGACTCCTTCCCAAGTACTGCAAACTTTCCTGGAGAAGCCAATCACATAGGGAATAGGCTAAGGGTGGCAGTCTGTTCCCCCAATGGGTGGAAGCCTTGGTATGATTCCACATCCCTAACCAGTGCCAAATGCTTTGACTCCCCTCCCCCAAATCCCCCTTCCAGGACAGGTCTCTCTCTCTTTTTAATATCTTTCCTATTGCCTTCGCAAATCCATACAGAAAAGGCAAAGTCAGAAATGACAAGGTCATTGGAGTTTGTTTCAACTGTAACAAGGTCATTCTAGTAGCCTTGTTTCAACTATAACACGTTTGTTTCCTCTTGCTTTGTCCTCACTTCCTGAAGGAGACTGTCAGGGTGAAGCCCTTCAGAACTCTTTCTACCCCATCTGGTAAGACTCACTCAAACCTTTGAGCCTTTAGCTTAACTGCCCCCCCCCCATCCAATTCCGGTGATGTTCAGGGATGTAGAGTACCCTAACAAGGGTCCTGAATATCTTCGTTTCTGCCCAGAAAATACTAAGAAATGTGCAAAAGTAAATGTTTTGGAGAGCAGCTTGCATCCCTTTTCAGTTCATGTCTGCAGTACTTGATTTTCTCTCACTGATCTCTTGTATTAGTCTGAGTTATTCTTAGTGAAAGTTAATTATTTTTCACATTTTTACTAATGGTGTCAGAGTTAATTAGCTTCTGTTGAGGTTTGTAACAACTTTCTCATGGGTCCTTTAACAGACTCCCAGTTAGGAGACCTTTTCCTTGTGTTTTTTTTTTTTTTTAAATACTTTGAACCAACATCCAAGGCAGACCTAACATTTTTGTGGAAATCACTTTTTGGTGCCAGTTACTGCAGCAAAAGGCATTTTTGAACTTCAGGCCTTGTGTATAAAACTCCCTTCCATGACAGAGTTGTCTGGCAGAGAAGTCACATTTTATAACCAAGGTAACTGAAAGCTATTTATTTTACATTTGTTGACTGAAGTGTCCAATGCCCATTTTCAGCGGGGGCCCGGGGAGAAAACCTCCATACATTAATAGAAAACATATGTAAAATCTTAACATTTGTGGCACTATCTAGTAATAATAAGCAGTATGTATTAATATTTGCAGAAATATCTTAGCTGCACATAACCACCCACATATATTAAAATAAAAACAAGATTTTGGATACAGTAGTGAATATCGAAACTACTTTTAATCACATAATAAATCTTCCATTCCAATCAAGGACAATATCTGTTGCATTCTGTGGATATACATAAATAACTTTGGATGTTTTTCATGTTTCACAGTTGCAGTCATCACATTTGGGTTATCCCCTGCCAGGGTAGCCCTCGGCCAGCCCGAATACCAGAGGCTTAGTATTTCTGCATTGGTTGCTGTCGCTTCAGGACTGACGTCAGGTCATCAGTAGTATAAAGTAAGGCAGCTCAATGCCATTACATCAGTCTTTCTTGCCAAGGAGCCCAAAGCAGAATCAGTTTGCACGAGTACCGGTCGGCCGCTACTTAAGTTTCGTCTTCCGAATTGAAGCTGAAGTCTTCTAAAGCTAAGTACCCCGGCGGGGATCCTTTTTTCTTGCTCTAACCAATGTCAGAAAAAGTTAACAATGGTCTCACCTGTGGAAAGCAAATACCACACCAAAACTTTCATTTTTACTGTGTCAATTGCTTAGGCCTAAACCACGACGTCCCTCACTGCCGCTTTTGTGCTTTAATGCCAGAGCTATATGTCATCGGGCCCTTATTGTAGCTAGATATTTTTGCTTACAGTCCTCTAATTCCAATATGGCTTCAGTAAGCCATCCGACAGCAAATCTTCTGAAAAAACATAGAGACAGACCGCACAGGTCTAAACCTACCGACGATGCTGCTAGTCATCAGTTCTCCGGTCCTCAGTAGTGAGGTGCTTTCACAGCCCATGATGCCCGCTACTGTGGATTTGCAGGCCACTACCAAGACCCTTTCAGAGTCTGGTATGCCTCAAAACTCTTCTTCGACTAAGGATCCTGCAGTTGTCTCTACCTTGGATGGGTCTGGTGCTGCTGAGCATGCACCGGCTTCTGAGGAAGTACTTCGCACTACCGATTCTTGACACAAACTTGCAACTTTTCGCATCTACTGTTCTTTCAAAAACTACTGAGTTTCTAAGGCCCAGGGTACGAACCACAACCAAGAAACTGATGACCCAATCCTCCAGCACCTGCTTCCTTGCCTCAGTCCCAAATGCTTAAAATGGTGGAAGACATTATCATGCTGATCAGGGGAAGCCAAGGTCCCCCTTCCAAAAGAGAGAGATCTGTCCTCAGTAGTTTTATCTGAACAGGAGTCTGACTCTGATGCATCTGAATATGAAGACATGCAACCCCTCTCTGCTTATGAGGATTCTGATGCATAGGAATCCATTCCTTCAGCCTCTCCACCTGAGGAATTTTCCTTTGTGGAAACCCTTCATACCTTAAGTGAGCATTTCCAATGGGAATGTCAGGACTACCCTCAGTCTAAAAAGAGAGACTGAGAATTCTTGCATCTTCCACAGTACAGACCCCTGGCCACTCCCCCAGTCCTGGATGTTGTGGACAATGTTTTCCTGGAATCCAGTTTAACTCCTGACACCCTCCCTCTTGCTCCTAAAAAACCTGACTGGTATTAAGAGTCCCTGACTCACAAATTTCTTTTCAAAAATTCTACTGCTGACCCTGAGGTAATTTCTCAAGGGCCTAAAGGAATTAAAGCAACCTCTGCTAAGAATCCCACCCCCTCAGATAGAGATTCCTGAGCACTAGACAGATGGGGTAAGAAGGTATACACTTCTGCTACTCTTGCTATCAGAGCACTAAATTGTCAGTTCCATATGCTAAAATTTCAGAAACATACCATGGAATGCCTCAAAGAAAGTGTCTTCCTTTCCTGCTTGTGCAGAATCTAAACAGTTACAAGAGTTGATGCATTCTGCAAGTCAAGTAACTAAGTGCACCTTACACTGTGGTTTTGATCCCCTAGAAGCTTCTTGCAGGGCAGCAGTCACTGGTTCTGTCCTTAGGCGTGCTTGGCTTAAGGAACAGCCCATGCCAGACCATGTCAAATCTAAATTATTGGATGCACCCTTGCACAAAGGCAACTTATTTGGCACCAAAGCAGAGGAGGTCTTAAGGTGGAAGAAAAAGCTAAATCTATGCAGACAGTTAAGGATTTCCTACAGGTCCAACCACCCAGGTTCAGCGGGTATTGCCCCTCCAGGTCCAACCACCCAGGTTCAACAGGCATTGCCCCTCCAAGCACTGGTCCTTTCCTGCTTCCATCAGGTCAGGTCAGCCCAGACCCCGGGGAAGCAGACCACCCAGACAGCAGCCACAGGGAATGCAGAGATCAAAGCAGTGGAGTTCCTCCACTTCAAAACCAGGGAGTTCAACGCCACTCCCTCATGGTAAGAATTCACTATGACTCCCCCCACCCCTCCCTCTGCCCACCTGCACTTGCCCCTAGGAGGAAAACTCTCCTTCCATGCAAGCACCCTGGGCCACCATTACGAACGACCGCTGGTCCTCAACATAGTGGCCCAGGGATACAAATTTTCTTTCCACACACTTCCAACCCCAAAAGGGTTCCCAGACCTACCTCCAAACCAATGGGCAGAGGCGAAAAAGCAAGTCCTTTCCCTGCTCTCTCTGAGGGCAATAGAGCAGATTCCTGCAGAACAGATAGGCCAAGGTTTCTACTCCAGACTTTTTCTGTTACCCAGAAAAGAGGGCACCTGGCACCCCCATCCTCTATCTATCCATTCTAAACATCTTCCTGGTGATACCAAAATTCAAAATGCTCACCCTCCATCAACTGCTACCCATGCTGTCCAAGAATGCTTGACTAGCCACCCTAGATCTAAGAGGCCTACCTCCACATTCCTATCAAGGAATCGTGCAGGAAATATCTATGTTTCAGGGCAGGATCTCTGCACTTTCAGTTCTCTGTGCTTCCCTTTGGCTTAGCTACTGCTCCCAGAGTTTTCACAAAATGTCTGGCTCCCACCATTGCCTTTTGCAGAAAAAGGAATATCCAGATTTAATCATACTTAGATGACTGCCTAATTCAGGCAGACAGTCAGGAAAAGCTCTTCAAGCACCTGGCCTTTGTAAAGTCCCTACTGACCTCCCTAGGGTACACTATCAGCAAAAAGAAATCCAAACTAGTACCCACTCAATTATATTCCTGGGAGCAAACCTGGACACAGCATCCCAGATGGCATTCCTTACACCAGAAAAGCAAACTTAGCTGACAGCCTTCTTCTCTCAACTAGCCACCAGACCCCAGTTATCTGAAAGGAAAATCCTACAAGTTCTGGTGTTCATGGCATCTTGCATTCTACTCATTCCATATGTCAGACTGCATATGAGGAAACTTCAGTGGTACCTAAAAAGCCTTTGGTGTCAACACTTTCAAGACCTGGCAACTCATACAAATGATACCTTGTCTAAGGAAAGATTTTCTTTGGTGGGCAGTAGCATGCTCCCACAACAAGGGACTACCTTTCTCACCACCCCCCGCTGCCCAGACATTCACCACAGATGCATCAGACTATGCTTGTGGTGCACATGTGGACGGCAGGTGCATACATGGTCAATGAACACCCACAGCAAATCCATCTGCCCATCAAACAAAAAGAGATATTGGCTTTCCAGCATGCATTGACAGCTTTCAAGCCCCTTCTCTCATGATCAAACAAAGGACGCCACCACTGTGATGTAGTATATCAACAAGCAGGGAGGGACTCGCGCCTACCCTCTATGTAGGCTGGCCATGACCCTTTGGCACACAGTCTCTGCCATGCAACTCTACCTGTTAGCACAATTCCTGCCAGGCTCTCTAAACTCTCTGGCAGACCACTTGAGCAGAAATCTTCTGGACCCACACGAGTGGCAGCTAGACCAAAGAACCTTCACCCTAATAACTCCGAAATGGGGCACTCTGAAGGTCGACCTCTTTGCCTCCCACACCAACCATCAGCTTAGCAAGTTCTGCACCAGGAAGCATCACTGCATGGCTTGGAAAGTGGATCCCCTGTCCTTCCCCTGGGTCAATCTCTCAGTCTATGCATTTCCCTCACTACCTCTCATCACCAGGGCACTGCTTAAAGTAAGGGAGGAAAAACCAAGGACAATTCTGATTGCTCCAGACTGGCCTCGCCAGCACTGGTACCCACTACTGTACAACTTGTCCCCACTGCCACCATGGCATCTCCCTCAGAACCCAACCCTTCTGACCCAGAAGGAAGAAGAATTTATGCATCCCCAATTGCAGACCCTTAATTTGGCAGCCTAGCTTATTCCCTGACCACTGATCAATCTGCCAACCTCGGTAAACAGGTTCTAGATGTTATACGTGAGGCTAGACACCCTAGCACTAGAATATCTTATGCTGACAAATGGAAAAGGTTCTGCACCTGGATTCAGGCTAAGGGAGCCGATACAGCACAGCCCTCCCTACCTTGCATCCTGGATTACCTAGCTGACCTGCTACACAGTGGTCTCTCCTTTTCCTCTAGTAAAATCTATGCCTCTGCTATCTCTGCTCATTTCCCCACTAAGCAGCCCCTCTTCTCACAACCTCTGATCAAACAATTCCTAAGAGGGGCTAGCAACTTGAGGCCACCCAGAAGAGCACCTACCCAGCTTGGGACCTAAACTTTGTGTTGGAAAAGCTCACTCTGCCCCCCCTTTAAACCAGTATCTTTAACAGAGTTAAACTTTCTCTACTGGAAGACGGCTTTTTCTTCTGGCCATCACTTCAGCCAGGAGAGTCTGCAAGCTACAATCACTCACGGCTGTAGAGCCCTTTATCATCTTCCATGCTAATGGGTGTCCCTCAGGACTAACCTGTCCTTCATGCCCAAAGTGGTGTCCATTGTGGCTCTCAACCAATCCATTCATTTGCCCACCTTTTTTCCCTAACCCACAAAACAAGGGGGGAATGATCCTGTACTCTCTAGATGTGCACAGACAGCTCAGATTCTATCTAGACTGGACTGAGTCATTCAGAAAGTCTGATCAATTACTGGTCAGCTTTGCTGCAGGAGTAGAGGGCAAAGCCATCTCCAAACAAACCATTTCCAAATGGATAGCACACTGCATCTATTTCTGTTACAAGCAACACAGAAAACCTCCCCCAAGGGGGTCAGGACTCCCTCTACCAGAGCAGCTTCCACCTCTGCAGCTTTCCTCACATGAGTCCCCACCAGAGACATCATGGGGGCTGCCACCTAGACATCTGTTAACACTTTCACCAAGCATTGCTACCTGCCTATCTACTCCAAATACAGGATAGGCTTTGCCACTGCAGTTTTGCAGGGCATCCTAGCCAGCCCCTAGTCTCCTTGACTGCCTCCACCATTTTCCTCAGCTTTGAGAATCAACCTAAATGTGATGACTGCAACAGTGAAACATGAAGAACACAGTACAGTTGTATATTAATTGCATTCCTGGTTTCCCTCCTTCCATCCCCCTCTTCTTTCCTTCTCTCTCCTTACAAGGAATTTACTTTCTACTGGTGGGGTTCTTCACTATATCCTGGCTCCCACTTGGGGGCTCCTGACAGGGCAATAAAAACTGTTGTAATGGCGTTGACTGCCTTACTTTATACTACTGACGACCTGATGACAGTCCTGAAGAAACAGCAAATGATGCAAAAATACTAAGCCTCTGGTATTCAGGCCGGCTGAGGGCTACCCTGGCGGGGATAACCCAAATGTGATGACTGCAATATTGAATATACTCTAATATCTACATTTATGGTAAGTGTACACAACTGTACTTTCCTTTTAGGATATTCTCAATTGTGATGTTCTTCGTTCCCCATTGCTGCAGTCCTTACTATTGGGTATAGTCCGCATCCAGTCGGCCCGAATACCAGAGTATAAGGCTGACGTCGGTCAGGCGCGTTAGACTCAGCCAGTGCGTCAGGGTTTCGCATGACCGACGTCATATCCCAGTCTTTTTGCCACGTGGTCGATGCAGAAGCAGTTTTGCGAGTGCAGGTTGGCGTTCTGAAATCTTTCGAAACCGAGTTTCAGACCCGAAACAGAGTTGGCTAAGTACCCGTTGGGGAACATTTTGGTTTTCTTGCCTCAGTATTTTACGGATGTCAGAAAAAGTGAATAACTGTATTTCTTGTGAAACAGATACCTCATAGGGATTACCATACCTTGTGTATACCTTGTTTAGGGCCTGAGCACGACGTTGTTGGTTGCCACTCTTGTGCTAGGTTTAACAAACGCACTATTAAGAGGAGGTTAGACTGTGCCAGGTTAGTGTTTGGGAAGCGTTGCAATTATAAAATGCCATCGGATGCTCCAAGAAGCGCAAGGACAAACAGTGAAGCCTAGGGTTGATGAACCGGCAGTCCCGGACGTCGGTTCTTTAGGAGGCTCAGTGGAGCCAGAGGTTTTGCCAGGTGTTTCCATGGAGTCCCAGGCAGAATCTTTACTGTTACAGGATGTGCCTTCTCAGGAGGTAGGCCAGGCTGAGGGCTTCTCAGGTGACTGTTCTTCCCTCTCTTCCCAAGGTAGTTAGAGCCTCTCCTTCTGTTGCCAAAACTTCTTTGAGAGGTAGGCCTAGTTTAGCTTCAGTGGGGGCTTCTCCTAGCATTTCGGGTTCTGTACCTAAGAAACATATGCTTAAAATGGCAGAAGATTTGATTACTATGATTAGAGGTTCTATGCCCCCGCCTGATAAGAGGCCTAGGGTGGAACCAGAGTTTGATTGTTTTGAACAGTGTTCAGAGGCTTCAGGGTCTTCTGCGGAAGACTTGCAGGAGTATCCTACTTATTCTGATTCTGATGTGGATGATTCCACTCCTACAGCTACTCCTCCTGAGGATTTCTCATTTTCAGAGACTCTGCATTCCATGAGGGAGCACTTTAAATGGGAAGGCCAGGATTACTCTGATTCCAGGAAAAGGCTTAGGGAATTCTTGTTTTACCCCAGCATAGGCCCTTAGCTATTCCTCCTGTGTTGAATGTGGTGGAAGATGTTTTTGCAGAGGCTTTCCTGAACCCTGACTCTTTGCCTCCTGCTCCTGTTAAGCCTGATAGGTATTATAGGGTGCCCGAAGCTCATAAGTATTTGTTTAAGAGTCCTAGGGCGGACCCAGAAACTATTTCTCAAGGGCCTAAAGGTGTTAAAGCTTCTGTGGTTAAAAATCCTGTTCCCACTGATAAAGAGGCAAGGGCTTTGGATAGGTGGGGAAAGAAAGTGTATACTTCTTCCACTCTAGCCATGAGAGCATTGAATTGTCAGTTTCACATGCTAAAATATCAGAATTACCTCCTTTCACAATTGAAATCTAAGGTGGATGCTTTGGCAGGAGGTATTGAGTGTAAAGAGTTGCTGGATTTGGTTCATGTGTCTGAACAAGTGGGTAAGCATTCTTTGCAATGTGGTTTTGATGCTGTGCAAGCCTCCTCGAGGGTGGCTACTAGTTCTGTTCTTCGCAGGCATGCCTGGTTGAAGGATCAGAATTTAGCTGAGCATGTTAAGACAAGGATTTTAGATGCTCCTTTACAGTCTGATGTGTTGTTTGGATCGCCTGTGGAAGCAGTTTTAAAGAAAATGGAGGACAAAGCTAAGTCTATGCAAACTGTTAAGGATTTTTTGCAGGTGCAGCCACCGAAATTTAGTAGAAATTGGCCGGCTAAGGGGTGGACATATCCTGCTTATGATTCTCAGTCTAGGGGTAGGTCTAAACGTGGTAGGGGCAGGGCTCAAGGTTCTTTTAGGCCTAGAACAGGGAGTTCGCCTGCTCAGACTTCTGGTGAGGGCAGGGGTCAGTCCTTTCGTAAACAGACCCAATGACCTGTCTTTTCAGCTGCCAGTAGATTCCTGGCAGCTCCTTTGGGAGGAAGACTGTCTCTTTTCAAAGCAAATTGGGATTTAATTACTCAAGACAAATGGGTGTTGGATATCATTCACCACGGTTACAGATTTTATTTCCATACAATGCCCCCTTTCAAAGGCATGCCAGACGTTCCTCCTCCACAAAGAAAAGAGGCTCACAAGCAAGTTTCTCAATTACTCCAGATGGGGGCCATTCAGCCAGTCCCTGTATCAGAAAGGGGCCTAGGATTTTATTCTCGCCTGTTCCTAGTACCAAAGAAAGGGAACACGTGGAGACCAATTTTGGATTTATCTCTCCTCAACACTTTTCTGGACATTCCCAAGTTCAAGATGTTGACGTTACAACAGCTTTTACCTCTGCTGGGCAAAGATCACTGGATGGTAACTCTAGATCTCAAGGAAGCTTACCTTCATGTGCCTATCAGGCTAAGTTGCAGGAAGTATCTGCGGTTTCGAGCTGGAAATTCTCATTATCAGTTCTCTGCATTGCCCTTTGGCTTATCTACTGCCCAGAGTATTCACAAAGGTTCTGGCTCCAGTGATAGCTTACTTCAGGCTTCAAGGAATTCAAATCTATCCTTACCTGGACGACTGCCTGATTCTGGCTCAAGAAAAGGAAGACCTTGTACAGCATCTGGAACATGTTATAGCAGTGCTAAGATGCCTAGGGTATTCTGTGAACGAAATAAAGTCCAGTCTAGTACCCTCTCAAGACATGTGCTTTCTGGGTGTGAGACTGAATACAGCAGCCCAGATGGCCTTTTTAACCCCAGACAAACAACAGAGTCTATCACTTTACTTCCATCAACTATCTCATCAGTCCGTGCTGACTGCAAGGACAGTCCTTCAAGCATTAGGGTTCATGGCATCTTGTATTCTGGTGCTTCCCAATGCCAAACTGCATATGAGGAAGCTACAATGGTATCTCAAAAATGTATGGACACAGCACTGCCAGGATTTGGACACTGTCATTCAAATAATACCTTGCCTTCCAAAAGAATTTTTGTGGTGGGCTCAGGAATGTCACCTAAACAAGGGACTCTCTGTGACCCGGCCAGAGGCGAGTCGAATTTTAACGACAGATGCCTCGGACATTGCTTGGGGAGCTCATCTAAATGGAATGTGGATACAAGACATGTGGCCTGCCAGACTACTGCATCTGCATATCAACATGAAGGAGATGTTAGCAGTCCAGTTTGCATTAATGGCTTTCAAGGAGTTACTTCTTCCAGGGCAGGTGTTGATTCTAACAGACAACACAACTGTCATGTGGTACATCAACAAGCAAGGGGGAACACATTCTTATCCTCTATGCAGGCAAGCAATGATTTTATGGGAGACTGCGCTAAGCTTGCAACTAACTCTTCAGGCAAGGTTTCTGCCAGGAGCACAGAACTCCTTAGCAGATGTGTTAAGCAGACAAATCATGGATCCCCACGAGTGGAAACTGGATCTTCATGTATTTCAAACATTGACAGTGTCATGGGGAACTCCAGACATAGATCTGTTCGCTTCTCCACTAAACCACCAGCTGCCACAGTATTGCACAAAGGGGTTTCATCACACAGCTTGGAAAGTGGATGCTCTGTCTTTCAGTTGGAAAAACCTTCATGTGTATGCCTTTCCTCCTCTACCTCTTCTTCCAAAGGTACTATTAAAGGTCAGACAAGACAGGCCAAGGATGATTTTGATAGCTCCAGATTGGCCTCGGCAACACTGGTACCCACTACTACGGAGTCTGGTAAGGAAGCCTCCATGGCCTTTGCCTCTGATTCCTCATCTATTGTCTCAGCAGGATGGTCATCTGCTCAATGTCAAGCTTCACTCTCTTCATCTAACAGCCTGGCATATTCTGTGTTGAAACACGGCAGGTCTCAACTTCCTCAACAAGTTTTAAATGTGATTATGGAAGCTAGAAGACCTAGTACAAGGAAAGTGTACGCAGAAAAATGGAAGAGATTTTTATTTTGGAGTACAGCAAAGAATTTGCAGGTTTCTGAGCCTAATTTGAGTGCGGCTCTTCAATACCTTACTGAGTTATTGGACAAAGGTTTGTCCTTCTCTTCTATTAAGATTCATGCTGCAGCGATTTCAGCTCACTATGATTGTGACCCACCATTGTTTTCACATCCTTTGTTCAAGCAGTTTCTTAGAGGGGCAAAGAATATAAGACCCCCACGTAGAGCTCCTACTCCTGCTTGGGATCTCAATTTTGTGTTGGAAAAACTTACTCTACAACCTTTTGAGCCTGCGGCTTCTGCTGAATTGAAATACTTGTCATGGAAGACTGCTTTTCTGTTGGCTATTACTTCTGCAAGAAGGGTGTCTGAGTTGCAGGCCCTTATGGCAGTAGAGCCATTTTTGATTTTCCATAAGGATAGGGTATCATTACGTACTAATCCTTCCTTTATGCCTAAGGTGGTTTCTAGTGTGGCTTTAAACCAGACTATTCATTTGCCTACTTTTTATGCAGACCCCCAAAATAAAGGGGAAAAGATTTTGCACACTTTAGATGTACACAGGCAATTGCGTTATTATTTAAGCAGGACTAAGGATTTTAGGCAGTCTCAGCAGTTGTTTGTTTCTTTTGCTTTGAGTTCGCAGGGCAAGCCTGTGTCAAAACAAACTATTTCTAGGTGGATTGGCTTTTGCATTGCATTTTGTTATTCCCATCATGGCAAGGAGATTCCAGCTGGGATTAGGCCTCATTCCACTAGGGCTGCTGCCACTACAATGGCATTTCTAAGGGGGGTGGCAACTAAGGATATTTTGGAAGCAGCTACTTGGAGTTCAGTGCATACTTTCTCTAAGCATTATCACCTTCCTATCTACTCTAAGTCTAGGGCTGGTTTTGCCACAGCTGTTTTGCAAGGCATGTTGTCAGCTCCTGCTTCTTTATGATTTGCCAGCCTCCCTTACCTCTGCTTTGGGATTCTACCCAATAGTAAGGACTGCAGCAATGGGGAACGAAGAACATAGTACAGTTTTGTACCTACCATAAATGTAGATGTTCGAGGATCCCATTGCTGCAGTCCAATTTACCCTCCCTCCTTCCCTCTGTGTTTCGGGGTGGTTGTGTAGGTGAGGTTTCATGCTTATATTTTTTGTATATGTCCTTGTATATCTTGTACATATTTTTGGTGCAGGTATTTTGGGCCTTGTCTTTTTAGGGTCTTCTGACATCTGGGGCAAGAAAAGACTGAGGATATGGCGTCGGTCATGCGCATTAGTACCCTGACGTACTGACGTCAGTCTAATGCGCCCTGACCGACGTCAGCCTTATACTCTGGTATTCGGGCCGACTGGATGCGGACTATACCCAATAGTAAGGACTGCAGCAATGGGATCCTCGAACATCTACATTTATGGTAGGTACAAAACTGTACTTTTTGTGCTACAAATAAAATGATTATCTAAAACTGCGTTATCTATGTGGGTACCTAACTGTAACAAGTAGTATGATAAACTTTGCAAACCGTTAACAATTCAGCCCTTGCTTCATTTTGCAAGAGCTGCAACTTCATAAGTTTTGTTTAGCAGTGCATCCTTAATGATATACTGCAACTTGGACTTCTCTGAATTCCTTGTTAAGGTATTACAATCTGAATGTAATTTCTTGTTCTCTATGTTCCTTTGATGCCAGAGATATATATTTGTCATGCCAGTAAGGAGAGTTTTGTTCTTTTATTTGCAGGAGTTATGCTGCTCCTGTGTGTGTGTGTGTGTGTGCGTGTATGTGCGTGTGTGTGTGAGAGAGAGAAATGTCTCAGTTAGGTATACCTGGTGGTGAGTGTTACTGAGGCTCAAACAGCCTGAATTCTCTACTCATACCACCACTTGTGATTCAGGGAGTTGAGTCCATAGCCTTCAACTGTCTAGATTTTCACAGAATATTTGGCTCATACTTTTGGTCTGTTCCTCTTACAATTTGTGGTTTTCTGGCAAATCTGTGAGAACTGACTTCACTAAATAATAATATTTTGTCTTCCTATCTTCTAGGAAATGCATGGCAACACAAAACACTTTATTTTAGCAACTTTCTAAGATTATACAAGCAATATTTAAAATGTGTCCCTGGTTTTGGGCCTTTGCCCCCCCAATACATTTTGGCTTTTTCCAGATTTCTTGTGCTGCCAAGTTGAGGGATTTGGTTGACTGTAAGTGGATTTTACAAGGAGCTGAAAGATTCAGGGGAAGAGAAGTTTAGTGCTACTTGTACTAAGCTTTTTGCATTGTTTGTAGCACAACAGGTAGTATACTTGATTTTGATGCAGAAGGCTGTGGGTTCTTCTCCCACAGTATGCAGATGGATTGCTGGTACTGTACTGTGCTGTACTTTACTGTACTGTGTTGTACTTTGAAGGGAGTGGATGCTGCAGTCCTATGAATGTCCTCCTATGGAGGAGTTACTTAGTAACTATGTTTCTGTTATGTCTGCCATCCATTCCCCACTGCAAAATTACTAGCTTATTTGTAATGTAGCATAGGCAATTTATTCTTCAAGGGCAACAGGCACTTTATTTGTGGATGAAACAATGAAATATAAAGTTGTTTGCTAGCAGCAACCTCTTCATTAGTTACAGATCCCTTTAATATGGAATTATTTTGATGACTTCTACAGAGATTTTGCATATTTATTGATATTGGTGGATTGTAATAGAAGTTTGAGTGGCCTTTTATGGTTGAAATTTTCTGAAATGGGTAGTTTTGTCATTATTGGTTCATACATTTTGTTTCATTGCTTACTAGAAGACTGTTCCAAACTACAAATTTAAAACACATTCTAACAAGCATTGCTGTATTATACAAGGAATATAATTTAATACAATCAGAAATGTGAATCAAAGAATGCATACATGTATGCTTGCTCACAGGATGCAGGAGATCAAAATAGGGGACAAGACCAGACACCAGTGGAGTCCCCCAGGGTTCGGTGCTGAGACATTTTCTGTTTGACATGTACATCTCAAAGGTAGAAGGAAATACCAAAGGGCTTTGGCCAACTAAGTTTGAGATGACTGCAAGCTAGGAGCAGTTAAGTCCCCAAATGACTTGGTCATCATGCAGGAAGATTTGTCCCAAGCAATAACTGGTTCCAGAATCATGAATTGAAACTAAACTCCAAGAAATATATTATTGTATCCTTTGGGAAGTTGCCTATGCCAAGGAACTGCCAAATTGACTGCCCCTGAGAACTTGACCTAGTTGTTTGGCATTTGGGAACTTGTGTAAAGTGACCTAACTTTTGACCAACATGTGCCCAGAGTCGTATATTGCACAGCTTATAAACAAATTGATTTTGACTAGATCTAGAGATGTTATTGTCCCCCTTTACAAAGCCCTCATTAGGTCAATCATTTTATATAATGCCCACTTTGGCATGAATCTGTCCAGACCCATGTAACAACTGGAATACTCTCAGGGATACCTTACTAAAAGGATACAAGCCCTAAACAATAGGTCTTGCATGGAGCACCTCAAAGACTTATCACTATACTCAGTATCCTACAGAGTGCTTTGAGTTGGCATGTCTGGCAGACAAGGCATCCTCGACATAATACATATGGACCTACTGAACATCAACAAGTCAAATGGCATTAGGAATACTCAGTCCAGGTATCTAAACTGAATGTTGTGGAGAGATGGATAAATATCACAGAGGCTACCACTGTTCCAGGACAGACTATCCATTCAAGTAAAACAAAGCTCATCCCCTGTCCATATTCAAATACAACTTGGATCTAAGGATGGGTAATAGAAAATGTACTCCAGGATTGCCCCTCATACCACTAATGGATAGAGGCAGTTTCCAAATACTTCATCCTTTACATGGGTCCCCTCAAATTATCTATAGTATGATCACATTTATTCTCACTAGGGCTAATATGCAATTATCAGCCATGGGATAGGTAAGACCAGTCAGGAAATGTTAATTCAAGCACCAAAAGGGAAATTGGCTAAGCTTAAAATGTCCTCCAAGTGAACCTATGTTGTGGTAGTAAATACCTTTTTAGATCACCAAGTGCCCTTCTCACCCTCTGCCCCCCCAAGTCTTAAACAGCTTCTGCCGCCTCTGTCTTATACTCTACTTTATCCCACATTTCTCTGTGTTTATAGTACAGCATAGTATTAAACTGATGATCACTCTTCTAAGCATTTTTTTTTAAATATATTTGGTATCAAAGTTTGGTATAGGAGGAATCTTATCTAATATCCCTAGTTGGACTGCACCGAAATACATCCCTGTATCTGGGTCATTTAAAAGAATTTTTTATCCTAGGATGATATAGGTTTACCACTATCACCTATGATATCACGTTTTACCCTTAGAAATGCAGTGGTAGACAAAAAAGAAAAGGAACTGACGGTTATTTTATCTATTGCCAAATCAAGCATTCTCCATTAACATAAGTCATCTTTTAACTTATTCCTTAAATTATTGTCAAACATTGAGAATAGGTTTTCCAAACTATTGCTGAACCATACTTCCAAGAAAGTGTGATTAGTTTCTGCCATAAGTTTGTGTTATCAGGAAGAGATTATAGTTTACTCACTCTGTTCTTGTTTTGTCCTTTTTTTAAATACCTTTATTGAATTATCACTTAAGATAAACCTACATTTATATAAAACGACACAAACTATGTTAATGTGTTCATAGTTACAGGCATCCTTTGCATATAATTTTATATATAGTTATCAGTCTGTTACATAAATTGAACAATTCCTGCCTTCCCTTAAACCTCACTCCAAAATATTATGCTGCTTGAATTGTGTTCCCACAATTTTTTCCATGTAATTACTTTCTACCTTTTTTAAAGATACCACTTTCAGTTCTTTTATATCTTAATATTCACTTCAAATACAGATGGCTTAGACTTTGATTCCCATTGTCTAGTAATTGCTTTTTTGGCAGCCACCAAAATTAAACTTAAGGCCTTACTATGTTTAGGCAATTCAGATCCTGTAGCCCAGTTATAATTTCCTGAGTTATATCAATTTGCTCACCCACTATTTCTGATAAGAGTAGTCTGTAGGGAATTTTTAGTCTGCCAATGCATTACACTCACAAAACATATGTTCCTAGTTACTTTTTTCTTCCCCATCATACCTCCAATATTTGCCACCTGAGGAAAAATTCTCTGGAGTCTGCTTAGGGTATAAAAATACCTATGCAAACACTTTCAATCTAAAATCCCAAATCTTCTAGACTTTGTTGCATACTTGGGAGCATTACATCTGTCCCACCAGTGTTTCCTTGTGAATTGCTTATCAAATTGCTCTTCCCAATCTTTTCTAACCTTCTCTGATTGATTTGTGTAGTTATGTAATATTTTATATGCCCTACTAATTATCCCTTTATTAACAGCAGTGTCTGCTGTAGAGTCAATTAAAAACTCTACCAGAGCACGTCCTATATGGTTCCCCTTTCTCTTTGCTTATGCTGTGATATCAATCCCTGATAGGGAAGGTAGTCTCTAGCCTGCAATCCAAATGTTTTGGCCTTTTCCACTCTTACTTTTCACATGCTAGTTATTTGCTTCCACACCTTGGTCCCTTTGTCAGTTTTCTCCAGTAAATTCTAGCCCCCCCCTCTTGTCTATTCTATGTACCCCTAATTACAGTAATCCCTACTGGCAGTATTTCCTTTCTCCATTTAATATTTTCTCATTGGCCTAGTTCTTAGAATTCTGCTACTTTATAAATATAATATTCCTTATGGCTGCTGTTATTCTCCTTAAGGATCTGCATCCCAAATCCCACTCTCATTATTTCTTGAATTAACCGCCATTTCATCAGCAACCCTTTCCAGTTTGAATTATAACTTTCTGCTTGTGTTACATATTGGAGCCTTAACTGTGTACTTCTAAAATATCGCTTCAAATCAAGTAATCATAAATTATCTTGTTCTTTTGGAAGGATTGACTTATCCCACTAGACCCTTGCCCTCTTCCCCTCCCAGATGTAATCTTTCAACTCTTTATTAATTACTGTCCACATCTTTTTCTCTGTTTAATAAAAATATGCCTGACATGTATCTTGCTAGCCACACTCATAAACGAGAGCTTCCAGTGTCTGTTTTTGTGTTATATTTTGTTTAGTCTTTTCCCATATATCCTTAACTGTCCTAACAGAATCATTTTAACCCCATATTCCTAAATATTTCCTTTCATAATTTTCTCAAAAGTACAGGTATTGCTGAACCAATTCATGTGTGGGCACATAGTTCACCATTGTAGCCTTGAAAAGACTGGGAATTGTCTCAGATTTTAACACTGATGTCAATTTTTTAAATAAGGTTTCCAAATAGTGACACATTTTCTTGGTTACCATACCAATTATATCCTTGAATTTCTGAGTTGGCATGGTCTGGTCCATAGAGGGCAGTACTCCTCAGATAAACTAGATTAACACAGGGGAGGGGAAATGAGACTAGGTCTTTAAATAAAAAAATTGCCAGCATGACCACCCTCAGGATGTCCTTCAGATTGACACTGGCCTCAGCTCTGATCTGAAGAAAGTCTGGGGGTTAAAGGAGGAGCTGGGAGACCTGGTGATGGGCAAGAATTCTGGGATGGCCCAAAAGCATACCTTTCAACTGTCCAGATTTTCACCTCATATTGTTGGTCTGTTTCTCAAAAA
Source organism: Protopterus annectens (assembly GCF_019279795.1). Classification (NCBI taxonomy): domain Eukaryota; kingdom Metazoa; phylum Chordata; order Ceratodontiformes; family Protopteridae; genus Protopterus; species Protopterus annectens. Next base: position 842,191,792 of record NC_056725.1, on the reverse strand, counting down.
AGATTTTTTTTGTCAAATCATAGGATTGAGGTAATTAAATAATGATATGCATTTGAGGTTCAGGCTTAGCATGCATATTCTGAAGGATACAAACACAAATCCTATTATTCTAGCAGCTTTATAAGTTTATAAGACCAATATTTAAAACCTGTCACTAATTTTGTGGTTTGTCCCCCATTATTTCTTGTGCTAAGTGGTATGCCAGAAAGTATGAAGCAAAAAAAAAAAAGGAGTGTTTTTCGTGTAATAGTTCAGTGCTTGAACAATCCTGATTGGGGTAGAAAGGAAATCAACAGTACAACATGTATGTTCATTAATAATCTGTTTCAAACCAGTATTTACAGTTTTCAACTTGCTTTATTGAAGCATGAGAAGCCTTCTGCATCTTTGCTCTTTGTGTACTTTAAGTTCTTAAAAGTCTGCATTTTGCTCAGCTCTTTTAAGCATTTTAACTCATTCAGAGTGAAAAGTGTAGTTAGTTCAGATTTCTTGGGCATCTCATCTTCATTGCTTTTTAACATCGGCAGTAGGCCTAACACCCTCTTATCCTTAAGGATTATGCTCAGGGGCAGCTAAAACTGTATTTTGCAAGGCTGTAGATATGATAAATCCACCTGGAAAGTACACTGAAAATACTGGTAGGCAAAAATCTGAAAATGCACTTTTTCTCAGCGTTGTTTCATAACTATCAAAAATTGTGCTCTTTGTCATTGAAGAAATAACCATAAGCATTTTCAAAGTACCAATGCCTGTCATCAGTTTTGCACAAATTCCTGGATGCTGCTGCTGCTGCTGCAAGGATAACATTTTATCCTTCATCTTGTTTTTCATATCTCACTATTCTGTGCCTTAATTCTTTCATTATATCCTGTCCACCAGGCACAAATACTCTGTCACTTTGTACTTGCACAGCACGTATACTAGTACAAGTTGCCTATTTCTCCTGAACAAATATGTCATAGTCCTGTCTTTTCATCTACCATGATAAAACATACTTTACCACCATGACTTGGCTTCAGAATTACTTGTCTCTTCCTTGGTTCATCCAACTGTGTAACCATAGATGCAGTTTCCCTTTGAGTCCTGGATCTTTTTGTAACAGCTCAGTAGCATCCATGTGGGAGTCCATAGTTCACTTATGAATCTCACTTTATAACATCAGTGTCAGTTCTTGTGAATTCTGCATATCTGCTTCAGTCATTTGCCATGTTGTCTGCTTTCACCTCCAACCATTGTTCTATCGTCACCATCTTTTGCCAGTTTCAGGTATAAAATTCAGCACCTGTCACCTCTGGTTATAGTTCCTAATTTAAACCATTGCTAACAAATGTAATCATTTATTAATGGTGCAACTCCTCAACACTACCATACAACCACCAGAAGTCTGTCTGGACAACCATGTACAATCAAACAGCATTGTAAATGTACATATTGGAAACAATATATCAAACCACTCTTCTAACATGTCTCTCTCCCAACAGCCTTTCTTCCACTCTATTATTTCAATATTGACTATGCCTTTATTTCTGTCTCTGTGGTTTCACACCCTACTCCACATGAGCATGTTGCTTGTACTAATTCTGTATGTGTAAAGACAAGTTTTTACAACTTACAGGCTGAGCCTGCAATGGGGTCAATCTATAATCAATGCTGTACCCTGATGAGCAAAAATGTAAATAGACACCAGTTTGTGTATTTGCAGAAACTTGTTTCCATTGTCTAGCAGTACTCCCTCTAGTCCAGAGTACATTTCATTCAGATCCACTAGCAAGTAGATGGGAGCATTCATTCTTCCTAGCCCAATTTTCCATCAACAAATCCCACATGAAACAAAAATGTAGAACTGTCTGAAGTCGTAGTAACATTCAAAAACTTATCACACTGTAAACAAACATTTTTATGTCCACTCCAATGCATGCAGAATACCTTAACTGGTTAGAAAAGTTTAATCATGGAACAAACTGCATTTTTAATGACAACTATCTATGTATAAATTGGAGAACATATGCTACAAACTAGTATGCTTAGAGATTCTATGATGTCATAAGTGCCAGTACATGTGACTAAATTGTTCCATTGTGCACTAATGCTAGTTTTCTAGCTCATCCTCACAAACATTTAACAAGTTGCAAAACCCCATTTACTGTCTATTCCTAGGTCAAATCTGACATCTCACTGTGACCCTCTCCCTCAGAACCTGCTTTCCAGTCCCTAACAGCTCTTCTACACTTATGGATAAGTTGGAATCAATTATTTTCTATTTTACTGATGGTTACAGATAGTACAGATCAACATCAAACCTTGTACCTGAGGCTGTTGCTTGCTTAGATGTACTGAGTTGTCCATACCCATCTGAGCTCTGTATAAGGTTAGGTTCAAAAACTAAACTCCTATAGTGGAAATCCCCCATCAACAAACTATAACAAAAAAAAAGGCGGGGGAGCTCTTTTTATTTATTTTTTTTAATTCACCTATGTAGAGGGAAGGATTGGGTGGCAAAACTGTTCCAGGGTAAGGTGGATGCCAGTCTGTGATGAGGCATGGCTAGGGTTGTGAGAGAAACGTGGATATGGTTACACAAGCCAGGAACCAAGTAGCTCCAAAAGGCTATGTGAGAGAGCATGGCTGCTCCTGTGGGTGAGCATTGGTAACTCCGGTAGAGATGTGGGTGCCTACATTACCACCAAGGGTGTGAGATTAGGGATATGTAAAAAGTCCCCTCATCACTGCCTGGTTGATTGCTATGTCACTGATCACTCTTGCCCAGTAAGGGGAACAAATATGTACTGGAAGTCTCACCATAGAGGGGAATGAATGGGTAGCCATAACAAAGGCTTGATGGTTAGCAAGCACAGGAATAGAAAAAGCACTTTAGGAAAAAAAAAAAAACGTTGTCAGCTCGGTATTAGATCACACATGTTTACTAGATAGCTAATTGTTTATCTGACAGAACCAATACAATTAAGATTTTTTTATGTAGAAATAAAAATGCCAGCATCACTGTCCTACAGGTTTCTGTGTCCCCTCCTTTTTGCCATACATTTCTATAACTGGAAGGCTGATATTAAAGGACTAGGGTTAATCAAGTTTGCTGCTGATTATCTCTGCACATCAACAGAGCTGGCAAAAGCGTTGGCTGCGGCTAAGGTGACCAGGGACAAATTAATGGATTGGGTGACTGGTACAGTTGTCAGGGGAGAATGGGGATGTCCATCCTGGAGAAGGCAAGACACAGCCATCCATGGAATGCCCCAGCTCCCTCAGCAGGTGATTAGGATGCAAAACATGTGGTCTGTTGGCTGGCACTAATCTTATCAAGCTACTGATGCTGGATGGTAGCCTTCATAATGGGCATGAAGGAGAAAGCACCTATGGTGGAAAGTACTGTAAGCTGACAGTGACATGGCTAATTTGTTCCTCCAGCCAGGAGGGGCACAGCTGGATCATAGGCAAATGGGGCACTAGGCAGACTAATGGACCTGCCCCCTAGCAGTCATTCCAGTGTCCCATTACTTGGCCGTCTTGCCACAATTACCATAAATGCTGTTCAAACCTGGCAGTGTGCATACTACTTTCTGCAGTAACAAGAATTATTTAAATGGCTTTTATAATGATTATAGAGATTTGGATTTAAAACCTTTATTTTATATTTTAAACACTAATGGCCATTTGCTAAACAAAAGAGCCTCACATTGAAAATGGACTTGGCTTAAGCAACAGTAAACTTCTCTTCCCTTGACACTCACATTCATAGAAAATCCATCGAAACTGCATCTAGCCATTGGCGGATTAAATATGCCTTAGACATTATTTTAAAACCATGGGCATTTACACAATAGGACCATGCATAAATACATGTGTTCTTTAATTCAGCTTCCAAATTATTTTCAGTTACATTTCTTGTTTACTGCAGCAACATTTGCTAAAAGTGTGCTTTTAATTTGTAAGTTTGGAAATTTTTTTTTGAAGTAAGCATTGAAACAAAATGGATGAACCAAAAAGTACCCATTTCAGAATATTTCAACCATAAAAGGCCAGTCTAACTGTTGCCATTATAATCCACCACTATCCATACTCAACCATTATGACCAGTTTATCGAGACTATACATATTATTACATGGCTGTTTGAGATAAAAATGACCAAAGTAAAGCATTTCAATTTGCATTACACAATGCATACTAATCCTGAAAAGACAGACTAATGGCTTTTTTTTAATTTTATTAGCTCAGCAGGGGCAGTCACTTTTATCCACACAAATTCCCAAACCTCATCAATTATAGCTACATTGTTGACTGCACCCTTTTCAGATTGTGTCAAAAAATTAATAACAAGAGGACATCGAAGATGGCTGCACGTTGAGTAACAGCTTTGTGTCAGCTCTGCCAGTGTGAAAACAGAACTTCAGAAGAGAGAACCAGTAAACTCATATTTTTTGGTAAATTTTAGTAACTGGCTAGTAATAACACTGTCTTGATGTCAGCAAAAAAGAAATTCAGAGAACCTAAAAGAAAATGAGTTACAAAAGGTGAAGAAAAAACACTGGAAAGAATTCTGCAGCTTATCAGTACAGCTCTAGCTTTGGTGCAAAGCATGACTTCCAGTAACCTAGAGGAAAATAAGTCAAATGTACTCAGAGCTGATTAAAATAAGTGAAACACTGATGGAGTATATCAATTCAAATAAAAAGGCTGGAAAAAATGGAAGAAGCTTTAAACACATATTCAGATGAGGTGATAAAACTGCAAAAACCAGAGGTTGAAATGAAGAAAAGGCTGGCTAAATATGAGACTGCTCAAGAACAGAGGTTTCAAAAAAATAAAATAATTGGAGGACACAGCATAGAGGGAAAAGCTGGAATGAGCAGACTCTGTTAATTTGATGAAGATATGAATAAGCAACTGGACTGGTATTCCATAGCAGGAGTTGTTCATTGAAAGGGCACATTGTATGTATGCTCCAAACCTGGCAATGAGAAAGCAACCTAGACCTTCAATCCTAAAGATGCAGTTCTACCAGCAGAAGGAGTTTGATTCTGACAAAACTGTAGCAGAAGGACAAAGTACTAAAAGTGATAGACACTGTGTTTATGAAAAATGATTACTCTCTACACACCAGGCAGAAGAAGAGGAGGAGTAAATTTAGTCTACTAATCAGGGAATGTCAAGACGTGGGCATGAGATGCAAACTGCTGTACCCAGCTATTTTCAGAATATTCTTTGCTAATTTAAGCACATAGGAACTTGTTAGGAACTTCATTCATTAACTTTTAGTCAACATTTTGTAGTTATATTATTTAGAGAGGGTGCAGGGATTTAGCAATGTTTATTTAACCTGTCAGCATAGTTTTTAATGCTTTGTGTTATTTTTATTATTTTATTTAGTTAGAAGCTTGCTTTATTATGAAACTAGTATAAGGTGAATGTATAACAAAGGATATAAACAATTTGATGTCTATTTGCTTTAATATAGGGTTATATATTAGTATGTATTTTTTTTCTCTTTTTTAATGCATCTGGTTTATGTATAGATAGCTAATCCAACTACTAAAAGTGCATTATTTTTTTTTACTTTATTCTTTTTACATGTACTGTATTGTTACATTTTTAATTTGATTTCTTTAAATAGTAATTAACCAAAGAGATGTAGTTTATGGCAGTGTTTGTTAGGGAATGTTTAGTTTAGGTTTTGTCGTAGTGACGTTAGGTTTTATAGGTCTTAATTGTGATACATGTGTGAAATTTTACATTGTGGTGTTTTTATATCTGCTTTTTCTTTTAAACCCTTTGTCATTCTATATTATACAGGACCTATACATCTCCTGGTCCGGGGTTAGAGTGGGTATGCACTGGTTGAGGACGGGATACAAGGATTGCTTCCAGATTATGTATGGTTTTGAATTTACTGTTTTTTATTTTTTCTATGCTCTCTCTCCAAAACTTTCATTTTACAGTGAATCTTTGAAATGTGGGAAGTAGATTCATGGAACGTTAAAGGGCTCCAGAGCTTGAAGAAGAGGAAACTGGTGTTACATGTATTGTTGCAGGATAAGGCGTGGTTTATCCTACTCCAAGAAATGCATTTAATGAATGATCAATGGGGTGATGTTAAAAAAAAGAAATGGATTAGAGAAGTAGTAGTATCTGAAGGTAAGTCAAATAGTGCTGGGGTAGCCATAATTATTAAAGATCAATACAAGGAAAATATATTAGATTCTAATACAGATAAAAATGGACGGTGGTGCTATGTTATTCTTTCATCTACCTTATTTGATAAACCTATTTTACTTTTAAATATATATGCTCCTGTAATGATCAACAATTATTCATAGCATCACTATATTCAATTTTAACACAATTTGATAGATATTATGTAATTGTTGGAGGTGATTGGAATACCTACCAGAATCCGAAGTTGGATAGATCTTGTCCACAAAGAGCATTTAACAAGCATGCTGTATTAGCACTGAATGATCTTAAAGAAGACTTTCAATTATATGATCCATTTCACTATCTGAATAACGATAATAGTACAAGCAATTTTACCTTTTATTCCCCATGTCACAAAATGTGGTCCAGAATTGATTTCTTCCTCATATCAAGAGTATTGATCAATCTAGAACCTACAGTTATTGTACATGCCCATTATATATCAGACCATTCTAAAATTTCGTTGAGTTTTACTAAGGGGGTAAAGGATACTTTGAGACAAAGAGGTTATAATTGGTCTCTTAATCCAAATTTATTGAATAAGGAGGATATAATACTGGAAATTACAAAGTACCTGAAAGGCTTATTGATTGGTTTAGGGAAACAACAATTTGCCCCAGATATTGAATGGGCAACAGTTAAAGCTCAAATAAGAGGGACACTTTTGCAAAAAGATATTAAACAAAGATATTCAAACTTTAGAAATAAAAATTAAATTACTTGATCAAGAACTGGGATTTTCGTGAGCAAACAGAGAAGGAACTGATTAAATGTCAAAAGGATCTCTTTTTACTTCAGAATAGTAGATTAACATTTCAAGAATACAAGACGTTAGTGAGGTATGCCAATCATGTTCAAACACCATCAAGAGCGTTAGCTAGGATAATTAATCAAACGAAACCAACCGTGCAGATTTCGGAAATACAATTTAATAATAAAATATATTCTAAAACTGAGGATGTTCTTAATATCTTTGAGAAAATATACACTAATATTTATGCTGGACAAAAGGATATGACCCCTAACAGGAATTATGAACAATTTCTACATTCAATTAAGTTTCCAACAATAGGAAAGGACATTCAAAATGACTTGGTTAAACTGATATCTGAAGAAGAAATAGTATATGTAATTCAGCATATGAAATCACATAAATCACCAGGTCCTGATGGCTTGACAGTGGAATTTTATAAAAAGTTTGCAGATATTTTCGGTAAGATACTTTCAGTTGTGTTTAACTACATAATTAGGAATAAAATTAATGATCCACATCTTAATGCCTTAAAAACTATTTTTATACATAAAGCCAATTCAGATCCTCAAAATCCGGATAATTATAGACCGATATCATTAATAAATGTAGACAGGAAAATTCTAACCTCTATTGTAGCATCTAGACTGAAGAGAATCATGATTCATATCATTTCCAAAGAACAGACTGGTTTTATGGCAGGTAGACAAACCAGTGATAATACACTCACATTATATACTATGTTAGAGCATGCCAAGCAAAATAATTTAAATATTTATGCCCTTATAATTGATGCCCAGAAAGCCTTTGATAGGGTTGATACAAATTTCTTGTTTGATCTTTTACCGTATTTTAATATATCACATGAGTTTGTCCAAATGTTACAAATATTATATAGTAATCCCTATACTAAATTGTATATTAATAAAAACTTCTCTAAAAGAATACAGATTAAGAATGGAACACGCCAAGGTTGCCCTTTGTCCCCTTTATTATGTAATATCTATCTTGAACCATTGTTTTTATATATTAAACAAAATGTTTATCATAATGCCCCAATAATTTATAGAACTAAAATATTAATGGCAGCTTTTGCTGACAGTCTTAGCATTTATTGTGCATCTCCATTATCAGATACTGAAAAATTATTGAAGGCTGTTAATGAGTTCTCAAAAGTCTCCAATTATAAAATTAACTTGAAAAAAAAAAAACAATATCTTCCCTTTAAAGACACCTAAACCCTTTTTGTTATTGCCCTTAGTGGGACAGGTATCATTTAAAGAAAATATTAAATATCTAGGTATTGAGTTCTCTACAGATAATAAAGACTTTTACAATAATAATATTAAAGCAATCTGGGAACAAATAATTTCGGATTTTGGGAGATGGAAACATTTACGACTGCCAATGTTAGCAAAAGTTTCAATTATCAAAATGAACATATTACCACGATTATTGTATATTTTTAGGTCAGCCAATTTATTACTTTCGAAGACGTTTTTTAAAAAGATTCATAAAGAATTGGCTAAATTCATTTGGGAACCAAAGAAAACCAGGATATCTTATGATAAATTAATGACCCCAAAAATAGAGGAGGACTGGAATTACCTAATTTTGAAATGTATTATTTAATTGTAAATTCTAATAGAATTTTAAGAATTGCCAATTATGATATAAATAATACTAAGTGGACACCACTTTGGGTAGTTCTGAATTATAAATATATTCTAAAGTTAAATATCAATCCTAAAGCAATACTTTTTTTAGGTAAGGATGCATTGAAATTCTATGGGATTATTGAACACATCAAAATGAACATATTTTCTTTACATAACTTATTTCATTCATTAGATTTGGTTCAACATATGATGGTTTTTCAACCCTTTCATAAGAATCCTAATTTAAAATTGAATAATCAACTAATTGATCTCAACAAGTTTCCATTGATAGTTAATCTAACTCTGATTGATATATATAAACATCTTGACAGTTCGGCCAACCAAATAAGACAAGAACTTAACTTACCTAAAAGTATCTGGTTATTCTGAGACAAATTAGAGAACTCACTATAAGCTATTTTAAAAGTTTTAAACTGGAAGAAGAGGCTATTAATAGATGCTCTTTGTTGTGGCAAGCTCTCCAACAGGATCTTAAATATATCACGACAGCAAATCAATTAATTAAAGAATTTCAATTTCATGATAAAATTTTGTTATCAAACTACTGGGAAGAGAAAATTTTACTAACAGATAGAAGTAATATGTTAAAAGCAATTGACTTGACCATCAAATCTACTTCTCTTCAAAAATTAATATATACCCAGTTGATGATTTGGAACAATGCATATTATACACGCCTTACCCTGCATAAATTTAATCCCAAAAATTCACCAACTTGTCCATATTGTAAGAATCAACCAGCTGATCTTCATATGTTCTGGAGTTGTAAATGTATTTTCAAACTTTGGAATTCCCTTAAGAGTCAAATTCAGAAGGTGGGTTACCAAAGTACAACGTTATCATGGAAATTTATGATTCTGCATATTCCCCCGAAAGTGATCCCTAAATCACAAATTATTATATATATTAATATTTTTTTATCAATGAAGCTTTATATAGCTTCAAATTGGTTAGACCCATCTAAAACTTCATGGCAGAACTTTAGAGTTCTAGCAACAAAACATATATTGGCTCATAAATTACTATTAAACCCACAAAATAAAAATGTTAATAATCCAAAAATTTGGGAACATATTTTTAATATTATACTAGCATAGTATTTTCAACTTGGAAATATTAATAATTATTTGTGTGTGGAGAGAATTTAGTAATCAACTGTCTATTACTTGCATTTACTCTTATGCTTTTTTATATTTAAATGTATTACATGGAAGCATTCTTGTAAATATTGTATATAGAGTGTGGTTATTGATATTGGTTAATGTTTGATTTGTGAATATATGTTATTTTTGATCTTACTTGTGTTTGAAAATAATATAACAATAAAGATTTATTATGGAAAAAAAAAGAATATTCTTTGCTGGAGGGACACAAATCATGTTTTAATGTAGAACATGCTAAGAAGGAAATACAAAAGTTTGTGCAACAAAAAGTGAGCTGTGATGCAGAAGAAGATTCGGCTTCTTGTTCTTCTGGTATGGCCAAAAGAGTATGTTACAAGAAAAATCTATGTGCTTTTTCTCATAGCATAGTGCAATGACTGGATTAAGGCCCTTGACTTGATCCAGTAACAAGTTTTAAGAGAACTCAAATACATAAAGAACATTGAATGCAATAAAGCTTTCCTCTGTCAAATAAATAAATGCTTGTAGAAGCAACTCTGTATCTGCTTCTCATGTCTCCATGGAGAGAATCTGATAGAGCAATAAAAACAGAACACCTTCTTTCAATGGCTAGGAGATAATGTTTTCTGAAAGCATAATTGTTTCCCTTTCTGGAATAAAGATAAGACCAGACAGCCTGTACTATGCATCCTGGCATGGATAGCCTTCCTTTTATATTAACCCAAGTCTGTGACTGTCACTTTGGGACAATTGTTACTATTAGGAGGGTAAACTTCAGTATTTGAAAATGTACATAGTTTTGTGTTAGTATTCAGTTAATGTCTTGGGGGTGTATTGGGGATGTATTTGTTTTTTTGTTTGAGGGCTTTCAATAAAACAAAGTTTTGTAAGATGTGACATAGTCTCAAATGGATATGACAATAAACAACTGTATAAAAGATCAACCTGCCAAATAGTGTGTGCATGCAACAGAAATGCTGGAACTAGATACTTAACAAAAAAGCTGTTACAAATAAAAAGTGGAATAGCTTTTTAACATAGGTTCATAGGTTCATACTAGGCTATCTGCCCTAGGGCATTTATACGCCTAGCCAGAGTGTGTTTGGCTTTCACCACCCATTTAAATTAATTTTGCTATGCCCTTTTTCGAGGTTAGTATACTGTGCCTCTGTCTAACAGTGACACAGAAGTGATACCCAGGGTAAACCTACGATCTCCCATCCACTCATCAAGATTCCTCTTGAAGAGAGTCAATGAGGGACTCTGCCTAACCTGGACTGGGATTTTATTCCAGAGTGAAGGGAGCCTCTGGGTTATGAATCTGTCTATCCAGCATGTCCTATTTATTTCAGTGCTGAGGTTCAAGTCTCTCGAGTGCGTAGCTCGATGGGATTTGGATTTTTTGAGGTGCAGCATGTCCATTAATTCCGGGTTGGACATGGCTTTATACGTCAGGCACAGATCGCCTCTGAGCTGGCGGTATGCCACTGAGTAGAGCTGGAGTTTCTTTAACCGGGCAGCATATGGCATCTGTCTGAGCCCTTTGATCCTCTTGGTGAGGTACTTTTGGGGTCTTTAGAGTTGCTGCAGGTGTCTGGTAAGGTACATCCCAAAAGGGGCATTGTACTCAATTATGGGCCTGATGAGGGATGAGTAAAGAGGCACGATGACCTCCCCTGATCTAGATGTGAATCCCTTCATGATTAGGTGGGCTATATAAAATGTTCTTCTAACCACTTTGGCCACGTGGTTGTCAAATGAGAGATTGCTATCAACTTGGGTCCCCAGGTCCCTAATTACTTCTTCTGTACTTAATGGATTACCACCTATGTGGTAATTTGTGGGCACTTTGTTTTTGCCAAAGGGGATGACTATACACTTTTTGGCATTTAGCTTGAGGCCATGGCTCTGGCACCAGTTGTCTGTTTCTATGAGGCCCTTTTGGAGGATGCTTGTGTCGGCTGGAGAGTCGATTATGGTGCCCAGTTTGCAGTCATCTGCCAACTTGGTCAGCCACAGTCCTTCCGTGTTGGCCTGTACCTCTGAGAAATATATACCGAACAAGAGAGGTCCCAGGACTGAGCCTTGTGGGACGCCACTTGTAACTGGTTTGGGGTCTGACATGGCTCCAGCAATTCTAACCATGTGGGTCCTGTCCTTGAGCCAGTTTGCAACCCATCTAGTGACATAGGGGTTTATATTTAAGCTGGTGAGCTTATCTATAATGCCCGAGTGGGGTATTGTATCGAAGGCTTTTGCAAGGTCCAGGTAGGCTGTGTGGACCACCTTCCCCTCGTCAATGGCCTTGGTGACTGTTTCAAATAAATCAACCAGGTTTAAGAGGCAGGATCTGCCCTTAACAAAGCCGAACTGGGTAGGATCCAGTGTCTGTAGGTCCCCAATATCTTTATTTATGAAGTCCATGATGATCCTTTCCATAGCTTTGCAGACCAAGCTAGTCAGGCTTATGGGGCAATAGTTTCCAGGATCCGTTGAGGCAGCACCTTTGTGGAGAGGGACCACTGTTGCTGTATGCCACTCTTTGGGTACATATCCTGTAGTAAGGCTGAGATTGAACAGTAGTTTTATGTTTGGGTTTAGCTCTTCTTGGAGTTCATGTAGGACGCAGCCCAGGACACCATCTGGTCCCATTGATGCTGTGTTTTTTTGCTTTGGAGGGGGCGGCTCTTACCTGAGCATCTGAGATGTCAGGGGGGCAGCACTCTGCTGGGATAGATATTTGCCCTTTTGGTGGGGGGGGGGGGTTTGTGCTAAACCTGTCAGCTAGGATGTTGGCAATGTCTGTGGGTTTGGTGTATTTTTTGTCATTTTGGACTAATTCTGAGCATATCTGGGAATTCCCACCCAGTTTCTTAACATAACTAAAGAAAGCCTTGTGATTATCCTTAGTGTCCTGTGCAATTTTTCTCTCGAAGCTGGCCTTAGATGATTTTATGAGTGCCCGTAGTTTTTTGCTAATACTGTTCAGAGATGCCTTCCCTTTTTGGGATTTTGCTCTATCATGTAGTAGCTTCCTCCTCCTATTGTATAGTTTGTTTATGGCTGGGGTCCACCAGACAGGACGTCTGCCTTTGGAGGATTGGGTCTTGGTTTTATCTGGGATTGCATGATCCATGCATTCCTGAAGGTGTTCATAGAATGCATTTATAAAGGATTCTGCGGTCTGTGCCTTATTTTCCACAGGCCCGGGGGCTTTGAAGGATTCCACCTCAGTTTTGAGGAGTGTGAAATTTGCTTTAGAGAAGTTTTTCACTGTGGTTTTCTGGGCAGGGGGTGGGGTCAGGATGTGAATATCCAGTGAGATTAGTTTATGGTCTGATCTTACCAGTGAGGGATACACTTCTGGTCTGGAGCATAGAGTCCCCATGTTGGTGATGATCAGGTCCAGTATGTTTTCCCCTCTTGTGGGAGTGGTAGCAAGTTGTTCCATAGCATTTGAGTTTATAAATTCTAGGAACCTTTGGGCTAGGGTGTTGGAGCTAGAGTAATGCTCCCAGTCTATGTTTGGGTAGTTGAAGTCACCCAATATAATGGTGTTTGGAGATACCTTCATATATTCCAGTGTTCTCAGGAAGGCCAAGTGGGGTTCCTGGGTTTGGGAGGGTGGTCTGTAGCAGGCTATAAACTGGAAGGCAGTTTTACCCACTGTTAGTTGCACATGGATAGTCTCTGATGCTTTGTGCTGTGCCACCAACCTGGAGGTGTGGGTATCTTTGACTAATATTGATACTCCTCCTTTTGTGGTTCGGTCCAAGTTTTGGGGCCGAAGAGCATGGTATGAGGTATAACCTGGTAGTGCTGGGGTACTCTCGGTAGCCTTGAACCAGGTTTCTGTTACTGCACAGATATCGATGTTCTCCATGCTAAGGAGAGTTTCGAGTGCATGCATCTTGAGGTTTAGACTTCTGGCATTGAGTAGCATTACTCTTAGTTTCTTATCCCTTGTGATACCTATGGAGGTGGGTTTGTCTTTTGAGCCTTGCCTAAAAAAGGCACTATGTGGTAGCAAGAGCCTTTGCCAATATCCGAAAGCCCAGGGGTGACAGGTGCAAGCCGTCCCTAGCGAAGCATTGTGGCTTGTCGAGCATGTCATCCCAGGCTGACAGGTATTGGATCCCCTTTGAATAACACCAATACTTAAGCCAATTGTTGAAATTGATCATCTTGTCTTCATATTGTGGCATCATTCTTGGTGAGGGTAAGATGCTACTCAAGGTCAGGGTCATACTGGCCTGGGCTACATGCTCAGAGAGCTCATCTATGTCTCTTTTCATGTAGTCCATGGAGGTACATCTCAGGTCATTCACACCAGCATGGACAATGACTGAGTCATATTTGTACTTGCCTTAGAGTGACCTGAGTGCTTGTGTTATGTGGCGGATACTAGCGCCCGACAGGCAGCTCACCGTGACCTTCTCCTTGTTCAGCCTGGTGAGCGGGACGTCAGTGTGCCTGATGATAGAGTCACCTATTACAAGTGTATCAGGTGTGTTGTTTAGCCTTAAGGGCTGTGACTGTTCGGCACACTGGCTTTATGAGCTATGTGTTGCACGTGTTTTGTTTTGGGGTAGCGGTTGCTTGGGTGTCTGCTTTGGAGGTCTCTGCTGCTTAGGCAGATTTTTATTTAGAGCCTCCGAGTATGTTTTTGTGTGTTTGTGTTTGGTTTGCTGTCGTGGTAGGCCTATATGAGACTGGAATTGTAGTGAGTGTGGTTTCCTTCTCCTCCTGACTGGTTATGCCAGTACTGAGTTGAGAGAGCTTAGCCTCCAGTTTGGCTATATGGTTGCATCTCTCACATGTGTTGGAATTTGTTGGGAGGAGGAGAGGGTTGTCTGTGTACATGAGGCAGTTGTAACATTGCCTCAAGATTCCTAGATTCACCAGCTGGACCGGAGAGGAGATTGACAACTGACCTTTGGACATGCTAAAATAGTATTGGGAATTCCTTTATAATTGAAAAAAAGGGCCAATGGGGAACAAGGTACTCAAGGGGAGTTTGTGAGGGTGTAGTGCTTTTAATTGTTTAGTGCTGACTTAGCAAGTGCCAGGTAACTTAAATGCAATCTGTTACAGGTAACTTAAATGCAAAAACAACAAACAGTAACTTTCTTTCAAGTGGAACAAGGAAATAAGTACAGTAAGCAATGCAGATATCACTAGGGATCCACAGAAGTGTTGAAAAGTCGCGTTTTAGGTGAAATTAGCATTTCAGGGAAATAACAAGCATACAAACAAAACTAGATTCAGCAGGCCTGGATCTAGTCTATGCTACAGCAAACAAGGTGTACCAATTTCAGTAAGAAATAGTTCAGATATGCAGGCACTATAAGCCTTTAACCAGAAATTCCCAGCTCAGAAGGGCAGAGTCCAGCCTCTCCTCCCACAAGAGTGCAGACCACGAACCTTCTTAATGTAAAATAACTGGCCTGAAGCCCAAGTGCTTAAACCAGAACTAATACACTTTTAGAATAACGGACACTGAGCTCTCAATCAGCAGTTCCCAACTTAGAAGGATGTAAGCTACCTGTCCTGCCACCACAGTGCAGGCCACAAACCTTCCTAATGTAAAACAACTGGTCTGAAGCCCAAGTGCTTAATCCAAAAGACTTAGAATGATAGCTACACTTTAATTAAGTTACTACCAAGCAGTAATAAATACAATTGAATACTTTAAAGAATGCCTGGATTAGTGCTCAAGTTATACAAACAAAGCTAGATTCAGCAGGCCTGGATCTAGTCTATGCTACAGCAAACAAGGTGTACCAATTTCAGTAAGAAGCGGTTCAAATATGCAGGCACTATAAGCCTTTAACCAGAAATTCCCAGCTCAGAAGGGCAGAGTCCAGCCTTTCCTCCCTCAACAGTGCAGACCACGAACCCTCTTAATGTAAAATAACTGGCTTGAAGCCCAAGTGCTTAAACCAGAAGTAATA
Source organism: Protopterus annectens (assembly GCF_019279795.1). Classification (NCBI taxonomy): domain Eukaryota; kingdom Metazoa; phylum Chordata; order Ceratodontiformes; family Protopteridae; genus Protopterus; species Protopterus annectens. The sequence continues at coordinate 842,176,076 of NC_056725.1, read as the reverse complement.
CACTTTTAGAATAACAGACACTGAGCCCTCAATCAGCAGTTCCCAACTTAGAAGAATGTAAGCTACCTGTTCTGCCACTACAGTGCAGACCACAAACCTTCTTAATGTAAAACAACTGGTCTGAAGCCCAAGTGCTTAAACTGAAAGGCTTAGAATGAGTTACACGAAGCAGTAATAAATACAACTGAGTACTTTTAAGATGACGCAAAAGCCAAATAAATTAGGAAGAAACACAAATACAGTAAAAGCAGATATTTTTTTTTTTTTTTTTTTGGTGGAAAGAGAGGAAAGGAGTAGCAGAAACTAAGCTGATTGGCCTTCTCAAATGTTCTCCCTGTACTGGGTAGAATGAGGTAATGACACTAGACTGGGAGGAGGGTCCCAAATCAAATTTACACTAGGGGCGGGCAACTGCAAAGCCACCAACTATAAAAACACTATACCAACAGGGAGGGAGGGTGAGAAACAAACTGCAGACATGTTTCTCACAGCTGAAAAGCAGCAGTGAGCCTTTAAATGAAAGTTTTAAACAGCTAAAGGAGCCTCTAGAATAAAGAGTTTAACTGCAACAAGTTATTAGAAACAAACAACCCAAAAGATGCTTAATAAAAGTGGACAATTTCCAGTTAATACCTCACACACAGTGAAACTAGCTAGAAAAATACACAGTACACAAAGTGCTATAAATAACAAAGAAATAAAGAACAAAATAAACAAAAAACAGAATACTTAATGTTATATATTATAGCTCCGAGTTTCCTCCGTGTCCTTCCTTCAATCAAGCTCAGTGTGAAATGGCAGAACACTCACAAATGAACTTCTTAGGTAACAGAAAGTTGAAACCTGAGACAGTTTTTAAGAAAGAAATCTCAAAAGAACCAATGAGGTGCTTAGTCCAAGCTGTAGTCCAGGTGACCTCAGTCAGCCAATGACCTCAAACAATTCTCTCTCACTGAAATGCCTGATGGCTTTGGCTAAACCAAGATGTCCCTGAATATGTGCTCAGACATACAGCCTCCACAAACACTAGGCCCAAATACAAGCCTGAATATGGTAATGCTACAAATATCCCCACTACTTAGAACAAACTGCAGAAATGTTTCTCACAGCTGAAAAGCAGCAGTGAGCCTTTAAATGAAAGTTTTAAACAGCTAAAGGAGCCTCTAGAAAAAAAGAGTTTAACTGCAACAAGTTATTAGAAACAAACAACCCAACAGATGCTTAATAAAAGTGGACAATTTCCAGTTAATACCTCACACACAGTGAAACTAGCTAGAAAAATACACAGTACACAAAGTGCTATAAATAACAAAGAAATAAAGAACAAAATAAACAAAAAAACAGGATACTTAATGTTATATATTATAGCTCTGAGTTTCCACAGTAATGATATGACACTTTCTATATTATCTTTAATGGTTTCAAAGATATATACATGAAAGAGTAGTGAACTATATTAAAAATGTAGAGTGCAACTACCAGTGGTACAGAAGACATGTTTGGAAAGAAATGAACATGTGAATTTGATAAAGGAAGGTTATCAGGATGGTTATTCAACAAAATACCTAGGACAAAGGAAAAGAAGAGTACTTATATTAATTGCAAAAGGAGCTCCAGTAGTAATAGAAGAGGATAAAAAGATGATAATGGTAGACTTGTGGTACTAAGGGGCTATTGGCTAAGGAGGAGGGTTATATTAGCATGTATTTATATTCCACCTAAACTGTTATGGAGCGTAAGAAAATTCTGTGCAAAATAATCAGTTTTCAGCAAGGAATATTAATTGTATGTGGGGAGTGGAATTTGATTTGCAGCAATGAAGTTATATCGGGGGAGCCGAGCAGGGAAAATATAATAAAGGAGGTTGAGTTTTGAACAAATTTATGAAAACATTTGGGGTGGAAGATGTGAATTCAGTAGGAGGAGTTTGGAGTGAATTTGCATATTCCTCATGATACAAAAGTGGGCTAGCCTAGATAAAGCTTATGTTTCACAGGAACATGCATTTAATTGAAGGTTTTGATATGAATCCAATAACTATTTCAGATCACGTGCCAATAACTAAAATAAAAATGCAGGGTAATGACATAAAAATGAAACACTAGTGACAAACTTTTTCTGAAAATATAGCTAGGGCATAGGATAAAATTAAAGTGAAATTTTAAAATTGGGTAAAAATTAGAGATATGGTTAAGCAGTAACAAGAATTATTTAAATGGCTTGACAAATGTTCAAGTATTGTGAATGAACAAGAAGAGAAACAATTGCAGGATGCTAAGCAGAAAATAAAGGATTACCTTGATAATATGCATGAGTTTAGAAAGATTGCTGTTAAACACCTATTTTTTGATAATAATGCTGGAGCACTAAAACTTGTAGCACAACTACTCAGGCAACCTAAAGTAGAAAGGGTTGTCACTAACTTGGGGAGCCTATAACAAGGAAGATAATAAGAGATCTTGTAGAGGTACTAGAAATACTTCAGAAGTTTTATAAATATCTGTATAAAGCAGAGATATATGGAGATCAAGAAAAGGTACAAATGAAAATGTTTATGGAAGAATTAAATATGCCAAGGTTAGAGGTAGATGAGGCTCAATTACTAACAGGATAGGAGGAGAAGAGATAAAAATGGTGATATATAACCAAATCACAGGAAAGTCCCATGGTACTCCTGTGGAAGTTTGGAACCTAGGAGGGAAAAAAATGATAAAGGTTTGGAAGGTTTTGTTTAACAGTATTTTAATAGGAGAAGCACCAACATCCTGGAAGAATGTGGTGTTGGCTGTAATACCTAAAGAGGGTAAAACCCCCTCAGATCCAGCTTTAAACAGGCCTATTTCAGTCCTATACTATTATTATAAAGTGTTTAGGTCTATAATGGCAAATAGAATGGCAAAGATGATGCTAAATTTGATAGATAGGGATCTGTGTGGTTTTGTGGAGGGGAGGCAAACACTTGACATTAACAGAATACTGATGATCCAGGGGGAAGCCGAATGTAAGAAAAAACACTGTTGGTGGGTCTTGATGCAGAAAAGGCATTTAACAGAGTAAGCTGGGAGTTTATGAGCAGAACAATGGAAGAATTTTCATTCTCTGTTAAATATACAAGGTTGATTAGGAGGATATGTGAGGGATCAAAGGTGAAAATTAGTGGGCAGGTTCCTCTATGATAATTTCAGTTTGAGCAGAGGAACCAGACAGGGGTGTGTTCTTTCCCTTTTGTGATTTGCACTCATACTTAGAACATTGTCAAAGAAAATTAGAGACTCAAATTCAAGGATATAACTGATATGGTAGTCAAGAAAAGCTGGCTGTATTTTTAAACTTGGAACAAGCTGCTCACTGAGAACTGTTCCACATCAGTCTTCATCGGGTCTGATGAAGTCTTTCACATAAAAAGATGAAAGCGCTCATTATTTTATGTATAAATAAAAGGATTGGATTTTAAATCAATAAGCAGTGATTTTAACAAAAGTTTTTAATTTAATTTTCCTTTAAGTACAATTCTGATGCCTGTATTTCCAACTTTCAGCAACCCATTTGTTCCAAGTTTGTGTTCGGTGTTTTGGATTGTGATTAGGTGTCTGTATTTGTAGATCTTATTTTATACCTGATAAAACCAGAAAAGGACATTTCAGTGTTGTGGAACATTTTGAGGCAGTTTCAAATCTTTTTGAGATACAAAATTAATGAAACTAAAATAAAGGCAATAGCTGTAAATTATGTACCCACATATGAATTGGTTCAGCAGTATCCATATTTAATAGGACATGATAAAATTAAGTAATTAGGAATATGGATTAAAAAGGAATCTGGTGTGGCAGCTAAGGATACATGGAAAAAAACTAAATAAAAGATAATAACAAAAACTTAGAAACTAGAAGCTCTGCTATATGGTTATGGATAGCAAGATTCAAGCAGTTAAAACTGTTTTGGTCCCTTTAGTTTTATACATAGGTTAGGCATGTTTTTTCAATCGGAGAAGTTGTGATTGCAATTAAGATCTGAAGGATTTTATCTGGGAGGAGAAGATGGCAAGAGTCAAGTGAGATAAGCTGATTCAATTGAACAAGGTGGTTAGGGATTACCTGATTTCAGAGCTACACAGTTAAGGCTCATATACATAGCACAAGCAGAAACTTATAATTCAAAGTGGAAAGGGGGATGATGAAATGCAGTGGGGGGGTCTCAAAAAACAAGAGACTAGGATTTTGGATGCAGATCCTTAAGGAGAATAACAGTAACCATGCAGAATACTATATTCATAAAGTAGCAGAATGTATTCTAAGAAGTAAACCAACACAGGACTTGAGAAAGGAGATTCTGCCAATAGGGATGACTGCAATTAGGGATACAGACGAGAGGGCTGGAATTTATTGTATAAAACTGACAAAAGAACCAAGTTATTGGGAGCAAATAATTACAGAGGCCAAGGTAATACAATGGGAAGAGGCCAAGAATTTAGTTGCACTGCAGGCTGGAGATTACCTTCCCTGTAAAGAATTGCTATCAGAATATACACGAAGAGAAAGAAATGGGGGATAAGCAAAATACCACTATTGGTAGAGTTTTTAGTACAATCTAGAACAGAAGATGTTGTTAAAGAAGTAATTAGTAGAGCATACAAAATATTGCATGATATCTATAAGAATCAATTAGAGAAGGTTCGAAAGGATTGGGAAGGGAGATTGGATAAAAAATTCACAAAGAAACAATGGGGGGATGTATGTATGTCTCCCAAATGTGCAACAAAGTCTAGATGATTTAGGATATTTGCTTGGAAGTGTTTACATAGGTATATTTATACCCCAAGTAGACTCCAAAGTATTTTTCCTCAGGTAGATAGCAAATGTTGGAGTTGTGATGGGGAAGAAAGGCAATTGATAAAATGTTGACTATGTACAACCCTTATTACTATGAAGAAATAAATTACATGTACTTTATTTGTAGCTTTGGAAGAACTACTTAAAATTGTATAACAATCACTAGCATTTTGCCATAATATCTAGCAATATTAACTAAAACAGTTTAAACAAAATAGTACTTATGAGAGTTTAAAAAATATTAACCACCTGATAACATATGCAAAATTGCTGCAGAAGAAAAAAAATATCTGAATAATTCTACATTAAAGAGATCTGTAACTAATGCAGAAGCTGGTGCTGTCAAACAATTTTGTATTTCAGTGCTTCATCTACAAATGCAATGCTTGCTACATTAAAAAAAAATGGTGTGCTGGTGATATTGTTAAACATTCCCTGTACTAGATCAGACATGTAATAGCAAGTGACTTTCAAACAAGAATAGGTTTATAGTTACTAAGCTTGCCGTGCTGGAGACCATCATAGGTTCATACTAGGCTATCTGCCCTAGGGCATTTATAAGCCTAGCCAGAGTGTGTGTGGCTTTCACCACCCCTTAGGATGAGAATACTATACCCATTAGTTTGCTGTGCCTGTGTCCAGCAGTGACACAGAGATGATTCCCGGGGTAAACCTACGATCTCCCATCCACTCGTCAAGATTGTTCTTGAACAGAGTCAGTGAGGGGCTCTGCCTCACATGGACTGGGATTCTGTTCCATAGTGTAGGGAGTCTCTGGGTGATGAATCTGTCCCTCCAGCACATCCTATTTATATCCGTGTTGAGGTTTAAGTCTCTTGCTCGTGGCTCTGGTGGATTTGGATTTTTTGAGGTGGAGCATGTCCATTAATTCCGGGTTGGACATGGCCTTGTATGTCAGGCACAGATCACCTCTGAGCAGACAGTATGCGACTGAATAGAGCTGGAGTTTCTTCAGTCAGGCAGCGTATGACATATGTTTGAGCCCCTTTATCCTTTTGGTGAGGAACTTTTGGGGTCTTTCCAACTGCTGCAGGTGTCGGGTAAGGTACATTCCAAATGGGGCGTTGTACTCAATCATTGGTCTGATAAGTGAAGAGTACAGGGGTACAATGACCTCTCCTGATCTGGATGTGAATCCCTTCATGATCAGGTGGGCAATGTAGAAGGTCTTCCTAACCACTTTGGCAATGGTGAGTGTCAAAAGAGAGGTTACTGTCAACTTGGGTCCCCAGGTCCCTGATAACTTCTTCCGTGTTTAATGGATTACCACCTATGTGGTAATTAGGGGTTACCTTGTTTTTCCCAAAGGGTATGACTATACATTTTTTGGCATTTAGCTTAAGGCCATGGCTCTGGCACCAGTTATCCATTTCTATGAGACCTCTCTGGAGGATGTCTGTGTCTGATGGAGTGTCAATTATGGTGCCCAGTTTGCAGTCATCTGCAAATGTTGTCAGCCACAATCCACCTATGTTTGCCTGCACTTCAGAAAAATAAATGCCAAACAAGATGGGGCCCAGGACTGAGCCCTGTGGGTCACCGCTCGTGACCGGCTTAGAGTCTGACATGGCACCAGCAACTCTAACCCTGTGGGTTCTGTCCTTGAGCCAGTTTGCAACCTATCTTGTGACATATGGGTTTACATCTAAGCTGGTGAGCTTTTCTATGATGCCCGAGTGGGGTATTGTGTCGAACACTTTTTCTAGGTCAAGGTAGGCTGTGTGAACTGCCTTACCCTCATCAATGGCCTTAGTGACTGTTTTGAAAAAGTGGATCAAGTTCAAGAGGCAGGATCTGCCCTTGACAAAGCCAAATTGGGTAGGATCCAGTGTCTGTAGGTCCCTAATATCTTTATTTATGAGTTCCATTATGATCCTCTCCATAACTTTGCAGACAAGGCTCATCAAGCTTATGAGGCGGTAATTTCCACGGTCCATAGAAGCACCGCTTTTGTGGAGTGGGACCACAGTTGCCGTACACCATTCTTTGGGTATGTATCCTGTAGTAAGGCTAAGATTAAACAGCAGCCTTATGTGTGGGTTTAGTTCCTCACTGAGTTTGTGTAGCACACAGCCGGGGACACCATCCGGTCCCATTGATGCTGTGTTTTTTGCTTTAGAGAGAGCAGCTCTCACCTGGGCATCTGAGATGTTTGGGAGGCTAGACTCTGGTGGGATAGATATTTCTCCTTTGGGGGAGGGAGAAATTTGCACTGAACCTGTCTGCCAGTATGTTGGCAATGTCTGTGGGTTCAGTGATTTTTGTATCATTTTGGACTAATTCTGAGCATATCTGGGAGTTTCCACCCAGGTTTCTAACATAGCTAAAGAAGGCCTTATGATTGTCTTTTGTGTCTTTAGTGATTTTTCTCTCAAAGTTGGCCTTGGATGATTTTATGAGTGATCGTAGTTTTTTGCTAGTATTGATCAGAGATGCCTTCCCTTTTAGGGATTTTGCTCTGTCATGTAGTAGCTTTCTCCTCTTGTTGTAGAGTTTGTTTATGGCTGGGGTCCACCAGACCGGGCGCCTGCCTTTGGTGGAAAGGGTCTTGATTTTATTAGGGATTGCTTGATCCATACATTCCTGGAGGTGCTCGTAGAAGGCATTTGTAAGGGTTTCAGCAGCGTGGGTTGTGGTTTCCACTGGCTCGGGGCCTTGAAGGATACCACTCCAGTCTTAAGAAGTGTGAAGTTTGCTTTTGAGAAGTTCTTCACTGTGGTCTTTTGCTGGGGTTGGGGCGGGATGTGGATCTCCAGTGAGATTAATTTATGGTCTGATCTCACCAATGAGGGATATACTTCCGGTGTGGAGCATTTTGTCCCCATGTTTGTGATGATCAGGTCTAGTATATTTTCTCCTCTTGTGGGAATGGTGACTAGTTGTTCCATAGCATTTGAGTTTATGAACTCCAGGAACCTTTGGGCTAGGGTGTTGGGGCTTGAGTAATGTTCCCAGTCTATGTTTGGGTAGTTGAAGTCACCCAATATGATGGTGTTTGGAGAGACATTCATACTCTCCAGTGTCTTCAGGAAGGCTGTGTGGATTTTCTGAGTTTGAGAGGATGGTCTGTAGCATGCTACAAACTGTAGGGCAGTTTTACCTATGGTTAATTGCACCTGGATGGTCTCTGATGCTTCGTGCGTTGCCACTAACCTGGAGGTGTGGGTATCCTTTATGAATATGGATACTCCCCCTCCTTTTGTGGTTCGGTCCAGATTTTGGGGCTGGAACGCATGATATGAGGTATAACCTGATAGTGCTGGGGTGCTCTCAGGAGCCTTGAACCAGGTTTCAGTCATAGCACAGACATTGATGTTCTCCATACTGAGGAGGGCTTCGAGGGCGTGCATCTTGAGGTTTAGACTTCTGGCATTGAGCAGTATTACCCTTAGTTTTTTCCATTTTGTTTTCTAGGGCGGTAGGTTTATCATTTGAGCCTTGCCTAAAAAGGCACTATGGGGTGGCAAGAGCCTTTGCCAATATCCGGAAGCCCAGGGTGACAGGTGCAAGCCATCCCTCATGAAGCAGCGTGGATTGTCAAGCATGCCATCCCAGGCAGACAGACATTGGATCCCCTTAGAATGACACCAGTAATTAAGCCAATTATTAAAGCTGATCATTTTGTCTCTGTATTGTGGCATCATTCTTGGTGAGGGTAGGATACTGCTCAGGGTCAGGGTCATACCGGCCTGGGCTACATAATCTGAGAGCTCCTCTATGTCTCTTTTCATGTAGTCCAGGGAGGTACATCTCAGGTCATTCACACCGGCATGGACAATGACTGAGTCATACTTGTACTTGCTGTGGAGTGACCTGAGTGCTTGTGTTATGTGGCGGATTCTAGCGCCCGACAGGCAGCTTACTGTGATCTTTTCCTTGTTCAGTCTGGTGAGTGGGACATCAGTGTGTCTGACTATGGAGTCACCTATAACAAATCACCTATATCAAGAAGCATAGCCCAAATTACCAATTGCGCCAGAGAGATCAGTGAACATAGAACGGTTCAAACCCTGCACTCTTGCTACAGAAAGCAGCTCATTAAGTCAGAGCTTTAGTCATCTGCATTAACTGCCAGAGTAACCACCTTTAACTAAATGTTGCAAATCTTTCCAATCTGATCATGCAGAAATGACTTTATCGTAGTAATATGCAACAATGACTACATAATAGATGTTGAAGATCAGATGGTTCTGATTGTCACTCCAAATAATGCAGACTATGTGACCTAGGAAATGTCAACCTAGTTATTGTTGCTGGAAGCTGTAGAAAGGGTACTGTAAAAATATATTACTAAACTGCAACATATTTACACTATATTGCACAATTCCAGTCAATTAATTCTGCAGGAACTTTTTGTTTAGCAACTCACAATCAGAAATATTACTGCATATAAAATAGTATTTTTTGAGGGGGGGTGTTACATGCCTGTGAGACTTCTACATATCAAGATAGACCTCTGTACCATCAGGAATAATTTTTCCATTCTACAGGTCTGACCTAACTGAATTGCTAATAATACTGTACTGTTGCAGAATACTTCTTCATAGTTAATAGATGCAGATCATAGGCAAATAGGGCCCAATGCAGTGAAATAAATCAAGCATCCTGCCTGCTATACCAATACGCCACTACTTGGCTGTCTCTCCCCATTTACTATAAACACTGTTCAAACATGTCAGGGTACATAGTATTTTTTCTTTACTTTTACAATTGTCACAGATTTGTATTTAAGACACCAAGTTTTACAGAAAAAAAAACATTGGCAGACATTTTCTAAACTAAACACTCTCCCATTGAAAACAGATTTACATTGAAAAAGAGTAAACATCTCTTCTCCTGAAACTCACATTTTGTGAAAATTCATCTGGCAACCCATTGAACTACAAGAGAAATGTTAGCATTCATACTCAAAGAGCACATAAGTAAGTACTAGTAAGAGATTACTTTCATGGGTGCAGGAATTTAAAAGACAGTTGTGTAATGCATTTATTAACAGCCTAGCACAGCCCACTGTACATGTGTCCCTTTTCAGAAGCAGCCCAGGAGTACTGTCTGTTGAAGTAATTTGGCCGAGTCCCATAGAAGACAAATGAAGCCTGAGGGAATCAAACCATGTACTACAGAAGCAGATCTTTAACATCTTATAGCTTTACTCATCTGCACTTCATAAAGCCTTTGACACCTGTGTGCCTGTGAAAAAAAGATAAATTAAAAATGTATTCATAGGTAAAATATTAACATTAAACTCAGACTTCATGCCGTCCAGTTTATTCACAGCTAGATAATAAAAATACTGTCAACATTCAATAGAACAAGGAAACCAAGGATCACATCCAAAGAACATGCTTCATACTACAATTTCCTTCCTTTTCAACATAATTACTCTGGTTCATAGTTAGTTACTGGGGTTGCAGCCCCAGGCACAATTGAGACTATCCCCAAATTCCAGTTGCCCCAAAAGACTGTTTTAATTGACTTGCACAAGGACAGGGCATAAATATGAAGCAACATCAGATATGGTCTGCAAAACTAGAGACAGGAACAGAGTACCCTAAATCACTTAAAGTTGTAAGAGCAACACGTTTTGCATCTGTATGTATTTATGAACCAAAAAAGTATGAAAAGTTGTGGCTGACATTTACCAAAAATGTAGTGGTAGTGGAAGTAGTTAAAGGAGGCCTGATAGCTGGTGTGAAGGATTAAGATACTTGCTTCCCACAGCTAAATTACATGTGTCGCTTTCATGTTGGTACATGAATAAATGAGTCCTTGTGGGTTCTGTTTAAGCAGCTTTTGTTTTCTATACAAACACATTTCTGTAAAGCTTATTTGACTATGAATAAGAAACTTGTATGCAAACTAACTGCTGTGATCATGCATGCTTACACACTGGCTGCTTCTTCAAAATGGCACTAGGGATTGCACATGTGTGGAATATATATGTGCACACAGCCTCACATGCTACCTTAAAGACATAGCGCACACATGCTACACTCTGATCTACATCCTCCCTCTTTGATAAATATATCATGCAATTTTTCATGAGATACTTAGCATGCAGAAATCACAAATAATCTAGAGACATGCATTATACAATACTTAGTACACATGTATATACAATCAAGTCCATGTTGCTGTGTATTTCGCACTAGATTTAGAAACTCGCCCATATTGTGTCACATACAATTGAGAATCAGTTTTAGCAACTGGAACAGTCTCTGCCAAATGGTTGACCTGCAGAATGTTCGAATTACTCTCTGAAACAGAATCAGATTTTTGAACACATACTGGTCTGGAAACCATGTCTGACTCTGTCTTTGATTTAGAATCTGCATAACAGATACAGTATTGTGATTGCCATGGTGATGATTCTGGTACAGGAAGATGTCTGCAATTCCTCCGATACTCTACACCCTCATAGCTTAGCCAATAAGATCTTGGCTCAGCACAGATGCCTATTATCTGTCCTATTTGATCAAAACCTTTCGTTATCTGGATTTGTATCAGCTGTCCTTACCTAAATGAATGAAGTAATCTGCTCAGTTTGCCATAACTAGATTTCTAGATATTATGCATCTTCAACAACTGAACCTTGATGGTTTTATTGTTAGAGTTAGGCTTCAACAAACTTGAAATAGGTGGCATAGTTCTAGTTTGGAAAGTAGTCTTTGAGTAGGTGAGCCAAGAATATCCTTACTGGGTATGTTTCTGAGATTATGTAAATTCAAGAATACATCAGTATTGTCATGCTTTGACCACTCAGGTAATTGGTTTGCACTCTGTACTGCACATTCAGCTAGACCATTGGACTGAGGATCTTCAGGACTACTAGTGACATGTACAAAGTCCCATTCCCTTGCAAATTTCTGAAACAACTGGCTAGTAAATTAAGTACCATTATCAGGAAAAAGTTGTGAGGACTACCATGAACTGAAAAAAAATGATGCTTAAGCTTAGTGATAACAGCTGTTGAGGTTAAGTTTGGTAGGAGATAATTCTCAAACCAGTTCAAGTAAGAGTCTGCTAATACCAAATAGTGTTGATTATTCCATTCAAAGATGTCAGTTGCAACAGTAAACCAAGGTAGTTCAGGTATTGGATTTAGCTGAAGTGGTTCCTTTTGCAAATGTGCTCTGGTGCTATTGCATATTGAACAAGAAGAAAGAACACTATCAATGTCTTTTGATAATGAAGGCCAAAATAGTAGCTCTCTTGCTCTTCTCTTAGTGGACAATAAACCTGGGTGGCCATCATGCAAAATCTGAATATATTCATGCTGTAATGAAGCAGGAACAACAACTTTAGGATCTTTGAAATTAATACCATTTTCCATCAACAATTCACCTCTGTAGGGAAAATATGATTGTACCTCAGGTAATACAATAGATTGTTCTGACAGTCATCCAACACGGATGTAGTGATTGAGCTTTTGTGAAATTGGATCAGTCATAGTATAGTCTCTCAACTCATCAAGTCTAATGGTGGAAAAATTACTCACTGACATTACATCAAAGTCAAAATTTTCTTCTTCAAGCTGTTCTGTTGTAGTTCTAGGTACTCTGAGTAAAGTGTCAGCCAGATAAAGCAATTTACCTTTCGTGTAGACCATTTTGAGCATCATTCTTTGTAATCATGCTGGAGCAGAATGCACAGGTCTCTTTAGAATAGTAACTAGAGGCGGATGATCAATTTCAATTTGAATAGCTCAACTATAAATATACTTGTGAAACTTGGAAAAAAACTATTGCTAGAAGCTCTTTCTCAATTTGAGTATAATGTATCTCAGTTTGAGTAAGTGTCCTAGGTCACAATTTTCTGCTTAAGGTCATCAAACACTTTCTGATGGTGTCATAACCATGACCATACATTTTCTCATGGAGTCTATATTAAAAGTATGAAGGTGTACTTACCCGAATATGTAAATGCCGACACATATTCCGTGAACCACAAATACACTGAATGCCCTAAACCGTGAAATTCAAAAACTCGAACCGTCATAGTTGTCCCACCCCACCGCCCGCTGCATACTACCTACCCAAACAAATTAAATAAACCACATACATACACTAACCAAAACCCTACTTCTAACCCTACACTAAATCTTGCATATACCACCATGTATGCACTTACCTTAACCCGCACTCTAACCCTAAGGTCTGTAACTATCGCACACTTACCTTAAGAAGCTATACCCAAACAAACTAAATAATCCGCACACACTCAACAAAACCCTACTCTAACCCTACACTAAATCTCACATGCATTACCATCTATGCACTTACCTTAACCCGTACCCTAACCCTAAGGTCCATAACTATTGCACACTTAACTTACGGAGCTATACTGCAGAAGGGCCAACCATGATGATTCGACGTTTTGGATTTCGCGCTTCAGGATGATTGATGTTTTCACGGTTCGATGAAGACATGTCGGCATTTACGTATTCGGGTAAGTATACCTTCGAGCTTCTAATATAGACCCTTCTCATGTTAATGCTCTTAACGGTGCTGTCAACTCACTGAAATCTGGTATAAACTTGCCCAAATAGTTGACCATGCCCAGAAAATGCTGTAAACTCTGCACATTATCTGGTGCTGACATCTCTAAAATAGCTGTTTGGTTGGGTCAAGTTTTAAGCCTGTACTTGTAAACAAATGGCTTACGTAGGTTACTTCTGATGTCTGAATTTGCACTTATTGAGCTTAAAATTTACTTCATGTGCTCTATCTAGAACTTTCTTGAGGTTTCCGTCATGCTCTGCTTCACCATTGCCTCCAGCTAGTAGATTGTCTACTATTATGGCACAAGGATAACCTAAAAAAATTGTTCTGTCATACACTGATAAACCTCACTTGCAGAATTTATTCCAAATGACATCCTTAGAAATCTGTATCTGCCAAACAGGGTACTAAAAGTAGTTAGAAATGAGGATTTGCAATCAAGCATCACTTGTCAAAATGAATTTTTTGCATCCAAAACAGAAAATAAATTGGCATTTGAGCTGTGACTCCCTCAACTGTGTGCATTGGATGATATGGCCTGTTTAATGCTTTGTTCAAATCTCTAGGGTCAGTGCATACTATTCTGATTTCATCTGAGCTTTTCTTTTGAGCAGCTACCATGGACGACACCCATTCAGTTAGTTATGTGACTGGACAAATCACACCTTGCTGCACCATCTTATCCAGCTGAGCTTTGACTTTATCTTGCATAGCTATTGGAACTCTTCTTGCTGGTCTGACTACTGGAGTGACTCTGAGGTCTAATTTCATAGAATACACAACTGAAAGATTGCCCAACTTGTCACTGAAAACATCAGCGTACTCTGAGAAAATGGCTTCTCCAAAACTTGAACTTGGAACCGCACTCACATGATGAATTTCTTGAGCAAAAGAAAGCAGATTCATTCTCAAACTATCTTTGAGACCTAGTAAAGATTGCACTGGTCATCTGACTACATAGAATAATAAGTTTTAACAGTTCTCAACCAAATAACTTGGAAGTATTACTGAATCTTTGGTTTGAATTTCTTCACCTCCATATGCAACAAGTCTCGCACTGCTGGTTACAGTTACATTGAGTTGTTCATTGGTTCTCTCTTTTGCAAATGTACCTGCTGATATAACATTGCACTTTGATCCAGTGTCTACTTTGAGTTCTGTGGATTCCCCATTGATCCAAACTGTGTAAAACACTTCACTCCTTGTCAATGAGTTTACTGCGTCAGCTCTTTCTCCCAGTACTGATACACCATCTATGTAGAAAGCTAATTGTTTTGGCTCTACTTGATCAACTTGTTTTCTTGTATGACCTTTCTTTACAACTATGTGAGGCTTACTTGATTTGCAAAACTTTTGAAAGTGGTTCCATTTCTTACACTTATGGCACGACTGACCATATGCTAAACATTTCTCTTTTAGACTCATGGTTTGCACCACTGTTTCAACAGTTAACAATAAAGCTAGACTTGGATTTTGCTAACTCATGCTTGTATGGCACTTAGATGGCGGTGGAGCTTGCACTTCTCCTAGAACTTTCTGGAAAACTTGGCACCTTCTTTGGAATTCCTGTGGGTGCTCCTTACTTAGGCCTATTTTTGCTTGCCACGTGTTGCATACTGTCTATGTTTGCTCCAGAATTACTGAAACCATGTTTTTGTCACTTGTAAGCATGTTCATGTGTCTTTGTTACCTCATGGATCTGACAAATCTCTATTGCTTTGCTTGATGTCATATCACTGTCATGAAGCAAAGTCTTCCTCACTGCAGTACTATTAATACCATATACAAGTGTTTTCCTTATCAGCTCATTTTTCAAGTCACCAAACTGACAAGTTTTGGCCTTGTTCCTAAAGTCAGTTATATAAGCTGCAAATGTTTCCCTGGCTTCTGATTTATTGTGTAGAACAAATGCCTCTCTAATGTAATGTTCATCTGGGGGGATGCACATTTCTCTGAACTTACACTTTAAACACTCTGGGTCTTCTTTGTATTCAGCTTGTACAACAGTATGGCAGTCTACACCTTCATCTTCATACACGGCTGGTGCATATACAAATGATCATTCTATAGCCTTGATCTTGCTAGATTTAGCAAAATAAATGCCCTTGTGCATGCATCTCTATCTGCATGAGCTACTTGTATAAAAATATTGCACTCCTGTTTAGATATTCTCCAGCTCTCTACAATATTCTGGTCAAACACAAGTGGTTGTGGTTTTTGAAATCCGTCTGCCATATTAACACATACCAGCAAAGTGTCTTGCAAATACCTACAAATACACACACACGCATAAGTAATTGGCATGAACACTAAACTTGGCTAATGCTCTTCTACTTTATATCTGCACTTTCTTTCTCTGTGTTTATCAGTATTGTGCAAATGAATAACCATGTAGTGCTTTCGATTAACTGGACTTTGTGAAATAAACCTCTTGGGCTTCCCGATGCTTTATTTCACTTTGCAAAAATATCTTTTTAAATTTCTTTGCTTCACTGTGCTTTATGATGCTTTATTGTACTTTGCAGAATAACTTTTTAACTTTCTCAATGCTTTACGAAACTCAGCGGAATAGCTTTTCAACTTATTTACTGCTTTATGGAGCTTAACAGAATACTTTCTCAGACTTTGCAATGCTTTTATGAAATTTTCAATAAGTAAAGGCAAAAATACTAAAATCATAATTTTTCAGGCTTGGCAAAGGCAAACATGAAAAAGTAGTTGCTTGGAAATTTATCGATAAAGGCATGCATGGAACAGTCATGCATTATCATTTATTAAAGTCATCGCTTTAAGAAACATTCAAGAACTTTGCAATACAACTGAGAAATTCACGAGCACTGTTATACTCTTGTAATCTTTTGTAAGAAACACCTTTCTTTAATACAAGAAACTTGTTAAGCAATTGCACAATGCGAATATTCAGACTGATTGCCCAAATTCAATGTCTTTTGAAGTATGAGCACTTTGTAAATGACTAAATGTAATACACTGAAATATTCTCAAAATGGTGGCACCTTGCCAGACAACTCTTCACAGTACAAGAAGCACTCTGTAATGGCAGCACCTTGTGAACAGCCACACCCAGCACAAGAACTTTTCTTCAAACAACCATGCTTCAATTGAATAATACGAGATAGTTGCACTTTACACACAGTGAATGCTTTGAAATACATGCACAGTAGTATGCATTCACTAAGCACTTTTACATATTCTGGGATACTTTGAATGACTTTAATTACCTTTTTGATACCAAATGAAGTCGTAGTTATGCACAAACACAGCACTTTACCCAACATAACAGTTGTCTTGCTTTATTTTTATCTACTGTGCCCCTTTTCTTTTAGTATTCTTTGTGCTCATTTAAACCCTGTTCCTTTTTTATTGCCAGCATACTTTCTTTGCGATCATTTTACTCTAAACATGCTCAGTTATGCCTTAAACACACACTTTCTGTCTTAAACATGCTCATTTTATACTTTAACATGCTTGTTTAATCTTTAAACACATTTGTTTCATCAAGCACTTTTATCGTAAACATTTTCTTTAGTTAACAAACCTTTTGAGCTTTACGCTTTTCTGATATGCCTTTGTAATGCCTTTTCTTGCCTCTTTGCATCAAGTAAATAATTTGTGTTTCTTTTTATTACCTTTGATTCCTTCTGGTTATGTTCGCACTGTTTTTTCTTGGTTTTACCTTCGCTGTTATCTCATGCCTCCAGATGTTTTGCATTTTCCATCCCAGTTCTGACACCATGTTGCTTTTCTGTTGGTACATGAATAAAAGAGTCTTTGTGAGTTTTGTTTAAGCAATTTTATTCTATACAAACACATTACTGTAAAGCTTATTTGACTACGACTGAGTAATTTATAAGCAAACTAACTGCTGTGATCATACATGCTTACACACTGACTGCTTCTTCAAAATGGTACTAGGGATTGCACGTGTCTGGAATATATACATGCACTCACAGCCTCTCACACTTCCTTAAAGACATAGCGCACACATGCTACACTCTGATCTACATGGTTTGAGTCTGTGTAGCTCAGACCAAATAAGTTAATTAAACAGTGCCCTCTAACTGAGATATTTCAAACACACATTCTCTGGTAATGCTACAAAAGAACCAAGTCTCACACTTCATGTACAAGGGAAAACTCATTTGTGGTTATGGAGAAAAAAAAAAAGGACATCCGCTTTGCTAAATAGGGCTTTCACATTTAGTTGGTAATGCTAAAGAACTCTCACTCTATTTAAGATCTGCCCACCCACAATACCTGGGACTCCATTACAGACAAATTAATTTCTTCTCAGCTTGTTTCATTGGTAATTAAAAAAAAGGCATTCAGCATCCATCTCCCCATTCACTACATACGACTGCTGCCGGACTTTCAAAACTCATACATACGTGCCAATTCCTGTAAGTCTCTGCATCACAACTCCTTGACTGCCAAAGAGCTGTTGCATGCTGTGCAAAACAGGATGACCTTTTTAAAGCCATGAGTAAACTAAAATTCAGTTTGGCCAGACTTTAGCTTAGACTTTTTTAGCCTGTTGTCTGGTCTGGTCAGGCTCCCTGGCCAGCACAGGGTCCTAGGCAGCTGCCTAGGTTGCCTTTTGTTGGAGCCACTGCTGAGATGATTAGGGGCATTACAAATGTCTTCATAGCTGGAATGCCATTGGAAACAGAAGCAACTTTCATGCCTTCATGAGTCTTACATCTGTGGTTGTGAAGAACTTCCCACATGAAGGAATGCATAGCTTCACATCTGATTGGAGAGATTATTGATGGTCAGAGTGCATACTCCACCTAGAAAAAAAATCTAATGATTGTAAACTGGTGGCCTTTATCAAATCCTATAGTGATACTCAAATTCCCTAGCAAGCGCTGGACTAAATTTTTGGTGTGTTCATCATGAGCAAGCCCCCCAACACAAAATATGCAGCCTAACATCACTCACTACTGCAAAATGTATGGATAACATTCCACTTAAATCTTGACAAGTCATCAGGAGCATGGCTACCTATGTGGATAAACTCTTGTTTTATCACCATGTATCTCATGATTAGAAAAAAATGTCTACCTTGCACAATTTTCCCTTTAAGGTACAAAAAAGTTATGGTCTCACTTTATTCTAAAGTCACCAACAAACAGATGCTCGTGAAACCTCTTGCACGGCAAGGAAAACAAAAATCCACAAAACGAAGCCAGCAAGTGAGGAAGGTGTTGATAATAATTATTTATTGACCCAAAGGAAAAATCCAGTGGGTTATCAAAGTAAATAAATATCAAAATATATCCAAACCGGTTTCGGCTCAAAAATAGCCTTCTTCAGTGGACACAAACAAAAAAATGAAACAAACAGCAGCAACTCAATATATATAGAGATATACACCTGGTGATTAACAACATAACCAATCACAACAATGAAACAATCAATGATGATAATTAATCATTAAATTAAAATTGATCATTGAGACCAGGTGGAAACAAAGCTCCCAGTTTTACTATACATTTCTTTTCTTTAAAATTCAGCAACTCATGCCAACTATCTTTGTCTTTGCAAATTCCATTAATATGGTCAATAATCACAAATTTGAAAGAAGCAGTAGTATGTTTCAACGTATGTTTAAATAGGGCATTATTGGGACATTTATTTTTAATACTACTAAGGTGTTCACAAATTCTCAAGCGAAAAGCTTGAGAAGTCTGACCCACATAAAATGCAGAACAAGTGCAGGTCACCAATTAGATGACCCACTTGGTGCTGCAATTTGCCCACATCTTTATTTCAAAAACCTCAGAAGTGTTTTTGCTAGTGAATTCACGAGTATTAGAAATCCGCATGCAATAGGCACAGTGACCACATGAAAAACACCCCAATACAGGACCCCCTGTCAAGGAGATTTGATTATAGACTGGAGAACCATTAATAGGCCTTTTGTAATGACTAAGCCTTGAGCCTATAGTCCGTCCCTTTCTAAAGGAGAAAAAACATCTCTCCTCAAGAAAAGGATGAAGTCTCTCTTCAGCTAACAAAACATTCCAATGTCTCTGAATAATGTTTACAAAACCTTGAGTATTTCGTCCATAAGTGGTAACCAAATGCAAAGGCTGTGTGACCCCCCTACTATTATGATTTTTATAACGCAACAAATCTTGCCTGTTAAAGTTGGAGGCCCATTTTTTAGCCTGATTAATGGTCCCTGGACGATAACCCCTCTCAAGAAATCTACAAGCAAGATCATAATGTGTTGTAGCATAAGATGATGGGTTAGAACAGATCCTCTTAGCTCTTAAAAATTGGGATTTGGGTATGTTCTGGATGATATGTTGTGGGTGGAGGCTGAAAGCATATAGTAAAGAGTTGTATTCAGGAAATTTTCTGAAAATAGTGGTGGACAGTGTATTGTCAGCATTTCTAGTAATTTCCACATCCAGAAAATACATCTTGGATCTGTGGACTGACATTTTAAATTCGATGCCCCATACATTGTTATTAAGATAGTTAAGAAACTCTTTAAGATAGTCCACATCAGCCCTCCACACCAACCAACAATCATCCAAATAACGACACCAAATGTCCATTTCACACATATAGATGTTATGACTCGGATCATAAATAATAATCTCCTCAATATATGCCATGAAGAGATCAGCATAAATGGGTGCAAAAGATGCACCCATTGCTGTCCCTTTCTTTTGCCAAAAGCACTGGTTATTAAAATAAAAAACATTGCTAGTAAGCACATATTCTGTTAGGCATATCAAAAAGGTATTAAATCCTGGTCTATAGAGCCCAGATCTGTTCAACCAATAATCCAAAGCTTGTAGACCTGCCCAATGTGGAATGTTGGTATATAAAGAGGTGATATCTAAAGTGCATAATAACCAACTGGATTCAAGTTGTGTATCATTAATTATGTCCAAGAATTGCGTAGTGTCTTGAATTCTAGATCTAATATGTGAAAGCAAAGGTTTGAGATGATAAGTCAAATATTCTGAGAGGGGTTCAGTAATAGACCCATGTCCAGAAACAATGGGTCGACCCGGTGGATTAGTGGCATGTTTGTGTATCTTTGGCAAGAGATAAAGATATTGTTTTTTGGGGGATGTAACCGTAAGTTGTTCCTTAGTATGTGTTGTAATGATCCCCTCCTCTACTGCCTGCATCAAAAATTGTCCTATTTTGTGTTGAAATTGAGGAGATGGATCCAAAGACATATACATATAATAATCTTCATCCCCTAACTGTCTCATAGCCTCCCTGTTATAGGCCACCTCATCTAAAACTACCACAGCTCCCCCTTTGTCAGCTTGAATAATCACCAAATTCTTATTATTAATAAGTTCTTCAAGACTAAGTACCTCATCCTTGGACAAATTATTGTACCGTGTAGAAAAATCCTTAAGATGACAATGCAAATCATTTAGCACATTTTTCAAGAAAACACCCACTAAATGAACCATGGGTGGATTGAAAGTGGATTTTTTAAATTTAAATTCCCCAACAGTATCATCAGTATGGTCAGCAAAAAACACTTTTAAATTTAGCATCCGACAAAAATTGGCCACATACTGGGCTAACATAAATTCAGAGACAAAAAAAACGGGAACAAAGTTAAGTCCTTTATTTAACAACTTGATCTGTGTGTTAGTAAGCTCAACAGAAGAAATATTATGTACATTACATGTACCATTCAATGTTCTGTCATCATCTTCAAAAGATTTTCTAAACCTTGTTTGGGTCTGTCTTTTTTTATGTTTATGCCCCCCTCGTCTGAACCTGTGCCCAAAGGGTGTGGATAGTTAGTTTTTTTAGGATTAGGTAACACATCTGTGAGGTTAGCTTCTGAATCACCTTCAGTATTCGACGAAGTGTCCTCCCCTGAAGTACAACTGGAGGAATTGCACTTTTCTTAAGAATAGTCTCTTTCTTTTGGGAGTAGAAAATCGCTTGTCATTATTGAAATTGTCCCTAGGTAATTTAAATGACACATTTTTTGAGGTATCAAAAGGTTTGCCTCTTTCATAATCCCCTACATCCCTAAAGAATTTTTTAAGTTTCCTTTCTTTCAAACTAGACTCTTACTTAGATAAATCAGTCGTTAATTTCTTAACTTGTGATAGGCCTGTCATTCAACAGAATTCCCCCTTCAACATGTACCTTGCTAAGCCTCTAAACCAACTTGAGAGACTACATTTCCTCACAAAAAAGATCTCTCTCTCTCTGCTTTTAGTAACCCTTAGCTAATATGATAGACTAGAAGCTCTATCCTTGTACTCAGTCTCATACAAGCCCCTAAGGAGTGATCTCTGTTTAGCCTTTATTTTATGAATGACCACGAACTCTTTGAACTCCTTTATCTATACATGCTTTAGAGACCTAAACTACCTCATTAACAATACCAGTTGGTGCAACTGATACATAATCCAACAAGATTGTATCAGTACCTTAGCTGCTCCTTGTGGCCTAGCTGTGACTGATTCAATAGCCATCTGGATACAGAAAGCCTATAAGTACATTTTTTGCACTTAATCCATTTCAGTGATAGTTAACAAAACTGTGCTACATTTATTGATTTTCTTGAGATTGCCTTTTTTGGTGTCAGCACAGCTTTTTGTGTTATCTGATTCCCTGAGGCCCTTAACTTTTCCTTTATACTACTGTATAAGGAGTTACAATTCTGTGAGACTGTATCAGTTGTGACTGATTTGATAGCCATCTGGATAAAGAAAGCCTATACATTTTTTTTTTTTTTTGCATTTAATCTGATTCAGTGATAGTTAAAACTGTGCTGCATTTATTGATTTCCTTGAGACTGCTTTTCTCAGTGTTTGCATTTTGTTTTCTGTTTTACTGATAGTTAACAAAACTGTAGTGCTTTTATTTATTTGCTTGATATTTCTGGTCACTGTCTAGATTCTGTTCAGCTGGTTTCATAGTGGGGGTTGGTTTACTTTCTTTTGAAACCAGCCTATTCAAGGTGTGAGCACAGCTTTTTGTGTTATCTGATTCCCTGAGGCTCTTAAATTTTCCTTTATACTACTGTATAAGGAGTTACAATTCTGTGAGACTGTATCAGTATCTTAGCTGCTCCTTGTGGCCTAGCTGTGACTGATTTGATAGCCATCTGGATACAGAAAGCCTATAACATTTTTTGCACTTAATCCATTTCAGTGATAGTTAACAAAACTGTGCTGCATTTATTGATTTTCTTGAGATTGCTTTTCTTGGTGTCTGCATTTTTTTCCCCACCCAAGTGCTGTTGAATTCTTAAACTTGGTGGCTTTGGAATTACCCCCACCCCACTGCTGTAAATTTGATTTTGGACACTCCTCCCAATCCCATCTCATTTGCTTACTGTACAGTGTGATCATTTGGGTAGGAATATCTCCTTGCTGCTTTGCTTTTGGACACTCCTCCCCATCCCATCTTATCAGCTCATTCTACTGTGCATTGGCAACTCAATTGTGAGACACACAGATGCCCCCCCTTCACCAGGCTTGACATGGAGAAGATCACAGTCAGTTGTCTGTGAGGTGCCAGAATCTGCCACATCACATATGCACTTAGTCTCTCCATAACAGGTACAAGTATGACTCTCTCATTGTTCATGTTGGTGTGAATGACTTGAGACATACCTTCCTGGACCACATGAAGAGAGACATGATTGAACTGTCAGAGTATGTGTCCCAGGAAGGTATGACCCTAGTCCTAAGTGGCATCTTACCTTCACCAAGAATGATACCACAATACCAACAAAAATAATTAACTTCAACAATTGGCTTAGTTTCTGGTGTCATTCTAAGGAGATCCAGTATCTGTTTGCCTGTGATGACATGATTGATAGGCCTCTATGCTTTGCCAGAGATGGCCTCCACTTGTCACCTCTGGGATTCAGGATTCTGGCCAGGGTTCTTGCCTCCCCATTGTGCCTTTTTTAGGCAATGTCAGACAGACAAATCTTCCAACATAAAAGATCTGTCAAAAAGCAAATTGAAGTGTCATGCTGCTTAACCCTAGGAGCCTTAACCTGAAAATGAACTCACTGGAGGCTCTTCTATAGCACTGGAAGATGCTGACATCTGTGCAGTCACAGAAATGTGGTTTAAGGCTGAAGACAGCACCCCTGCCTTACCAGGCTATACCTCATTCCACACATTCTGACCCCAAAATGAGGTCAGGAAGACTAAAGATGGTGGAGTTTCTATTTTCATTAAAGACAAGCACACCTATAGACTGGTTTGCCAGCATGATGCACTAGAACTTCTCCGGGTGTGATTGACTGACAATTGGCAAGACACCCATCCAAGTTATAACTAGCTATAGACCCCCCCTCCATGACTCAGGACATCCACTCCTCCTACCTGGACCTACTTGACTCCATCAAGGTACCCCCTAACACCCTGATCCATGGTTATTTCAACTACCCCACCACAAATTGGGTGAACTATTTCTGCTCTAATGCACTCACCCAACAATTCCTTGACTTCATCAATTCTAACGCACTTGACCAGACCAGTCTCATCCCCCACAAAATGAGATAGCATTCTAGACCTAGGTTCTTACCAACATGGGTGACCGCTAAACCACCACCATAGTAATTTCTTCCCTGGTGAGATTAGATCATTAGGCTATCTCATTCGAAGTGTCTATCCTGTCCAACCCCCCCAGCCGTAATCAGGCTAAAAAAACTTCTCAAAAACTGACTACAACTTTCTAAGGGAGGGTATCAGTAGCTTCACACCACTACCCCCATCAGAGAATGCAGACAAATATGCTGAACAGTATGCCAATGCAGTATACAAGCACCTGTACAATTGCATGGACTTAGCCATACCCATCAGAGCTAAAACCTGCTCCTCAAGGAAACACAAACCTATCTGGTGGACATCCTCTATCAACAAGCTTTACAACAAAAGGAAGAAACTGTTGTCCAAGGGTAAAAAGGCACAAATTCCCAGATGGAAAACTCCCTCCTTAGCCTCAACAAGCAAATTAGTTCACTGGTGAAAAGCTCCAAAGCCAGTTATGAATCAAAACTAGCCTCCGAAGCAAAGGCTAACTACAAAGCCTTTTTTAGTTACATCAGAAACCTCCATGGCAAAGCCCAGGTTTGTTCCAAATTAGTTCTTAACGGTACCATTTACACTGATCCTGTTGACTTAGCCAACCTGTTAGCAGATAGGTTCAGCACAAACTTCACCCCTCTGTCCCCCCAAAGGCCCATTCAACATCCCCATAGATCAAGTGTTAATGGCCCTATCCAAGGCAAAGAACACAGCTTCCATGGGACCTGATAGTATCCCAAGCTGTATTCTGCAACATCTCCAGCAAGAACTAGCCTCACGATCAAGCACCCTATTCAACCATTGCTTAAGTACAGGCTTCATTCCAGTAGAGTGGAGAACTGCCATTGTCATCCTTTGCACAAATGTGGTGCCACTACTCACCCTGGAAATTGCCCCAATAGCTTGACAAGTCTGATCTGTAAGGCAATGGAGTGTATTATTATTATTATTATTATTATTATTATTATTATGGACCTCATGAACAAGGACATAGGCAATCTCCAAGCACTTGACCCCACCCAGTTCAAATTTGTCAAGGGCAGATCTTGCTTGTTGAACCTGGTTGACTTTTTTGAGACTAAAACCAAGGCACTGGATGAGGGAAAGTCAGGACATACAGCTTACTTTGACTTGTCCAAAGCCTTTGATACAACCCTCCACTGGGTCATCAGTGAAAAGGTAATATAACTTGGCATAAATCCCTATCTCATCAGGTGGGTGGCCAACTGGCTCACTGATAGGACCCACAAGGTCAAAATAGGTGCCACCATCTCCAACAGAAGACCTGTCATTAGTGGTGTCCCCCAGGGATCTGTCCTGGGACCCCTATTGTTTGGTATCTTCTTCTCAGAGGTCCAGGGAAAGACAAAAGGCCTGTGGCTGACCAAGTTTGTGAACGACTG
The DNA here is from genome assembly GCF_019279795.1 of Protopterus annectens. Lineage (NCBI taxonomy): Eukaryota > Metazoa > Chordata > Ceratodontiformes > Protopteridae > Protopterus > Protopterus annectens. The sequence goes on along the minus strand of NC_056725.1, from coordinate 842,150,748 downwards.
TAAGTTGGGTGCTGTCATTGACTCCCCAGATGATGTTAACATACTTCAAGAGGGTCTCACAGCAGCAAATGCCTGGTGCCAAAGTCATGGTCTTAAGTTAAACACAACAAAGTATTATCATGCCATTCATCAAAAATGCAGCTCCTACTGATTACCACAACAATGGCAACCCCCTAAGCATACAACCTGTGGTGAGAGACCTGAGTACAAAGCTTGACAACAATCTCACATTTGACCATCATGTAGTGGCAGTGGTCAGAAAAGCCTCTTACTTAGTTCATCTCATAAGTAAAGGGATTGCATCCAGAAAAAAGGAGGTTATTGCCTCTCTGTACTTCCCCTCATTAGGACAATAATTGGGTACAACACCCCATTTGGTATGTAACTCTCCAAACATCTGCACCAACTGGAAAGGCCACAGAAATACCTTACAGAGAGAATCCATGACCTCCAACACCTGTCCTATGTGGAGTGTGGACAGGCTCAAATCACTATCACTCTACTCGGTATCGTACACATTGCTCAGAGGTGATCTGTGTCTCGCCTACAAGGCAATCTCAGACCCTACCTACTGGAAATGCTCCATATCCATAAGTCTAACTCCTCCTGCATTACCTGATCAAAAGGCTTAAATCTAGTGTGTGACATAAATATGTCTGGCAGAGGCAGCCCTGTCTCTGGAATAGACTCCGCATACATGTCAAACAAAGTACATCACTGACCCTCTCCGAGTGCAACTTTGATGAATGGATGGGAAACCACAAATTTGTCCCAGGGTTCCACCTGTGTCCCTTATTAACAGAAGTGACAGGTGCTGATTGAGGTTTCTTTTTTGGGATAAACTATTGACTAGGCTTGTAAGGACCCCTGGGTCAGTAGCCTAGTAATCTCCTATGATAGCCTCCATTTCTGAAAATGGTTTCCCTTACATATCTTGCAAAGTGCTTCCTCAGCAAAGTTTAAAATCAGAGGAAATGTGCACAGACTGGGATAAATATGCTGTTGGAAAAGCAAAATCCAAATGAAAACAAAATGATCAATGGAATAACACACTAACTGAAGATAAAAACTTGTTTTATTACCAAAAATAGGCAAGCGCTTTCACTTTTGCATCATCAGACCATATACGTATATGGTCTGATGAAACAAAAGTGAAAGTGCTTACCTATTTTATTTGTTTGATAATAAAACAAGTTTTTATCTTCAGCTAAAGTTTAAAATCAGTTTGGATAGGTGATTGTAAATTGTCACTCGAGATATATGGGGAAATCTACTTAATGAAGAGACAATATTAGTCTCTCTCCAGTGGTAAGTGATATGGTTGAGTCTTTGGCTTTAAATTTAACAAGATCCTGTTACCTTAATATTTAGAGAAAAGGAGAGACACAGAGATCTTCAATGTGACTTCTCCCTTCACTATTGCCTCTGGGAGACACATTGACGTCCATCTTTCTGCTTGCCAGTAGCTAACCACAGACAAATGTTTGTTTTAAACTGTTGAACATGTTTACACAATAGAATTGTTTGAGAAGCTGCTAGGAGAAATAGCTTCACACACCCTATTACCATCAAATTTATTTGACATATCTGTTGGATAAACTTGTGGAAAGAAATACTATCCAAAGAGGACAAGCTTTTTTATTCCTTACTATTTCTGTTGGAGAAAAAAAACACTGATTCTATAATTGTCAGATTTGAACAAGTTTATACATCCAAAGCCATCCATGATGGTGACTCTGAACAATCTTTTCTTTTTCTATATAAAGAAGCTTATGTAGAATAGACATATCTCAGTAATATGGTGAAACATTCTTACAAATATACCATCATTTCCAGATATGTCTTTATCATTTTTAGTTTTCAGCTCTGCTATTTGTGCCATCCACAGCAACTAGAATATTTATCTGATGTATAGCATCAGTGTTTGCACATTTTAGAAAGTAAAACATACTGTTCTCATATTTGGACGCCTTTTTTAAGCACCTTTATTGAATTATCACTTGTGACATACACAAATTTACATTTGTACAAAAGTAATCAAACTGTATTAACAAATTAACATTAACAAAATTATACTTCACATGCATTGCTATATATCATATAACCTAAGCAACATTACATAAATTATTCAATTTCAATCACCTTTTTTTAAACAAGATCTTTATTTTGACATAAGCTGTCATACATTTATATAAATGAAAACAAACCACACTGACACAATCCTAGTTGCAAACATTTTAGATCACAAACCATACTGACACACTCCCAGTTGCAAACATTATACATCACTTATAATCTACCCAATCATTTTTAGTCAAACATTACATTGCTCAGTTAAGTCCTGCCTTTTTTTAAACCTCTTTCCTTCCCTGTATGTATTGTTCCCACAATTCCCATTTTCCTATGTAGTGTTCTCCTACCCATTTCTAAAGATCTCAATTCCACTTCTTTTATTTCTGTTACTATATTCACTACTTCTAGTATAGTTGGTTTAGATTCTGATTTCCATTTTCTAGTAATTGCTTTTTTGGCAGACACCTTAATTAGACACAGCAAGGCCTTACCTTGTCTAGGCAATTTCGCTTCTGTATCATAGCTCAGAATAATCATCAGAATAAACAATAATCACTTGTCACACCAATCTACCCACCCAGCATGTCCAATAGTACATCGTCCTGGGAATCCTTAAAGTTTGCCAACTCACCACACTTCCCAATTACTTCTTCCCTCCCCGTCACACCTCTAACGTTTGCTGTCTACCTGAGGAAAAATTCTCTGGAGTTTACTTGTGGCATAAAAAATATCTGTGTAAATATTTCCAAGCAAAAATTCTAAATCTTCTAAACTTTGTTGCATATTTGGGAGGCATGCATATATCCTCCCAGTATTTTGTTGTGAATTGTTTATCCAGACTCTCTTTGCAAACATTTCTAACCTCCTCTGATTGATTCTTATTGATTCTTATAGTTATCATGCAATATTTTATATAGTCTACTAAGTATTCCTTTTTTAATGGCAGGTTGTGTTCTAGATTCTACTATAAACTCTACCAATGCTGGTCTTTCTCTTTGCCTATACTGGTATCAGTCCTTGATAGGAAAGGCAATCTGTAACTTCAGTGCAAATAAATTCTTGGAGTCTTCCCATTTATCGTCTTTCTCCCCCTAGTTATTTGCTCCCAATACCTTGGTTCCTTTGCCAGTTTTCTCCAATAAATTCCAGCCCCCTCTTGCCTATTGTATATATCCCTAATTGCAGTCATCCCTATTGGCAGAATCTCCTTTCTCCATTCCTGTGTTGGCTTAGTTCTTAGGATGCTTTCTGCTAATTTATATATATAATATTCTGTATGGTTACTGTTATTCTCCTTAAAGGCCTGCATCCAAAATCACAGTCTATCCTTGTTTCTTGTTCTCCCGCCCCATTTCATCATCATCACTTTCCACTTTGAATTATAGTTTTCTGCTTGTGCTACGTATAGGAGCCTTACCTGTGTAGCTCTGAAATATCCCTTCAAATCAGATAATCTCAATCCACCCTGTTCTACTGGAAGAATCAGCCTATCCCACTTGACTCTTGCCGTCTTCCCCTCCCAGATCAAGTCCTTTGGCTCTTTATTAATTGCTATCCACGACTTCTCCTCTGGTTGATAAAAATGTGCCTGACCAGTGTATAAGACTAATGGGACTAAAAAACATTTTAACTGCTGGTATCTTACTATCAATATTCAGATAGCAGAGCTTCCATTTCTCAATTTTTGTATTATCTTTTGTTTAGTCTCTTCCCACATATGCTTTTCTGCCAAACGAGAATCATATTTAATCCATACTCCTAAATACTTCATTTTATCATGTCCCCATAAATATGGATATTGCTGAACCAATTCATATGTGGGTACATAATTTACCACTATTGCCTTTGCTTTAGGTTCATTAATTTTGTATACCAAAAATATTTGAAACTGTCTCAAAATGTTCCACAACACTGTAATGTCTCTTTCTGGTTTTGTCAAGTATAAAATAATATCATCTGCAAACAGCCAGCTTTTCTTGACTACCATACCAATTATAGCCTTGAATTTCTGAGTGCCTTATTTTCTTTACCAGTGGTTCTAAGTATAATGCAAATAACAAAGGGGAAAAAGGACACCCCTGCCTGGTTCCTCTGCTCAAGCAGAAATTGTCAGAGAGGACCCCCACAAACTTTAATTTTTGCCTCCGATCCCTCATATAGCCTCCTAATCAACCTTATAATGTTTTCAGGAAATGCAAATGTTTCCATTGCCCTGCTCATAGAGTTCTATCTTACTATGTCAAATGCTTTCTCTGCATCAAGGAGCTTTTCTCCCTGGGCCTCCACTGAAAAAGGGCTTTTGCTCAGTCGGACACTCCCGGTCAACAAATGTAAAATAAATAAAGACCCACCAACAATAATGACATTTTCTTACATTCTGCTTCCCTCTGGATCATCAATGTAATGTTAATGTTGTCAAATGTTTGCCTTCCATCCACAAAACCATATTGATCCATATCTATCAATTTTGGCACTACTTTTGCCATTCCGTTAGCCATTATAGACATGAATACTTTGTAATCATGGTTTAGTTTTGAAATGGGCCTGTATGAAGCTGGATGTGATGGATTGTTGCCCTCTTTAGGTATTACAGCTATCATTGCTTTCTTCCATGGTGTTTGTACTTCTCTTTCTCTTAATATACTGTTAAACAAAACCTTCCAGATCTTTATCAGCATTTTCCCTCCTAGCTTCCACACTTCCACGGAAATACCATCTATTCCTGGGGACTTCCCTGTAGATGGGTGATACATCAACATTTTTATCTCATCTCCTGCTATCCTGTTAGTAATTGAGTCTCCTCTACCTCTAACCTTGGCATATTTAATTCTTCCATAAACATTTCCATTTGTATCTTTTCTTGATTCCCATAGTTTTCTGCTTTATACAGATTTTTATAGAATTTTTGAAATATTTCTAATACCTCTACAGATGTCATTACCTTCCTTGTTATAGGCTCCCTAAGCTTGGCAGCAGCCCTTTCTACTTTCTGTTGCCCGAGTCATGCTAAAACCTTTTGTGCTCTAGTGTTATTATCAAAAACAGTTGTTTAAAAGCAATCTTTCTAAACTCATGTATATTATCAAGGTAATCCCTTATTTTCTGCTTAGCATTTTGCAGTTGATCTTCTTCTTGTTCTGTGAGATTCCCCCTATTCTGCAAAACTTTACCATTTGTCAGTCCCTCTAAATAATTCTTGTTACCTCTTAACCATAGCTCCCTTTCTTTTATTTCCACCCTATTTTTAAACTCCACCTACATTTTTCCTACTCCCTGGCTATATTTTCAGAAGTAATTTCTATCCTCTTGAATAGCTCTGAATAATCTGCACTACCCATTCCTTAAATTCTTCTCTTTTTCAACAGATAGGTGGAAAAGCACCAGTGTCTCATTTTTATTTAGTTACCCTGTGTTTTTATTTTAGTTATTTGTGCATGATCTGAAATAATTATTGGGTGTGTATAAAGACCTTCAATTAAATACACATGTTCCTGTGAAATGTAAATTCTGTGTAGCCTAGCACAGTTTTTATATCTAGGGGAATATGTAAATTCACTTCAAACTACTATTACTGAATTCACATCTTCCATGCAAAATAGTTTCATAAATTTCTTCACAAATCTACCTTCCTTTGTTATACTTTCCCTTCTGCCCCCCAGACACATATTCACTGCTGCAAATCAAATTCCAGTCCCCATCTGTAAGTAGCATTCCTTGTGGAAAACTGATTACTTCTCCCAGAATTTTCTTAAGCTTCATTATAGCAGTTTTAGGTGGAATATAAATACATGCCAGTGTAATCCTCCTCTCTTACCAGTAGCCCCTTAGCACAACAAATCTGCCATTATTATCTTTTTCATCCTCTTCTATCACTATTAGAGTTCCTCTTGCATTTTAATATAAGTACTCCTCTTTTCCTTTGTCCCAGATATTCTGCTGATTAACCATGCTGAAAACCTTTCTTTATCAAATTCACATGTTCAGTTCTTTCTACGTGTGCCTCTTGTAACACAGCTATTTGTACTCAACATTTTTAATATAGTTCACTATTCTTTCTTTTTTGTATTTATCTGTGAGACCATTGCCATTTAAAGATATTACAAAAGCATCATTGTATTAAAAGTTATTATTCCCACCTTTTATGTATAACACCTTTTTTGTTAAATTTCTAATTCCAGCTTTTGTGTTACATGCATACACTGTTTGGCAGGTTGAACTTTTATATAGTTGTTTCTTGTCATATCCATTTGAGCCTATGCCACATCTTACAAAATGTTTTGTTTTATTGAAAAAAACAAACAAACCTCCAATACCCCATAAAACCTATTTATTTAATACTAACACACAAAACTATGTACATCTTCAGATATTGAAGTTTTACCCTCTTAATAGGAACACGTGTCCCAAACTGACGGACTTGAATTAGCCTAAAAGAAAGGTTATCCATGCTTAGACACATGGTACAGCTTGTGGTTCTAATAAGTGCTAACTGGTTTTGTCTTATCTTTATAGCTCTCCCACCTGGGAAAACCCACGAATGCTTTCAGACATCATTATCTAGCCAGTTTCTCTCCCCCCCAAGCCAATCACTCTCCACCAGACTGTAACCAATTTCTCTTTATCAGATTGTCTCAATGGAGACATGAGAACCAGTCAATTTCTCTTTATCATATTGTTTCCATGGAGAGATGAGGGCTAGATACAGAATTGCTACTAACCACACATTCATTTGTTAGGGAAAAAGCCTCATCATATTCAATGTTCTTTTTCATTTATTGGCTTTCTCTTAAAACTTGTTGCTAATTCAGTCTAAGGTCCTTAATCCAGTCATTCCCCCATGCAAGAATGAGAAAATGTGCATTCATTAGTCTTTTGTCATGCTCTTTTAACCAGTCTTTTTTACATTTGCAGTGCCTACATTTCTTAAAACTGAAAAAGAATAGAAAAACGGAGAAAGAAAGGACAAAAAAAGTACAGCAGAACCTATTTACAAGCCCCATTATGCTTAAAAATAACTGAGAAAGCTTTAGTTTATAACATGCAAAGAAAACCATAAACAACAAAAATATTACTACTAAGAAAAATGTTTTCTTTACTTAACAGTTAACTTTCCTCTCTTCCCCTCGACAAAGCATTTTCTGAACATTAATGACATACAGTAGGGCATATACTCCCCACATGTCCAACAAATTCTGAAAAATTCCAGAATTTCTTGTTCTGTCGTATTTCACAAATATAAGTCTTGCATTGTAATACCACATTAAGTTACTGGTTTTATTACTGCTCATCTCCATCTCTCATATTCTGTCTCTGCTTCATTTCCAATGTATTCTTGATTCCTCTAATCAGCTCTCATGCTCTCTTCTTTCTCTCTAACATCTTCTCTTGAAACAGTGGAAAAGGTTTCACAGGTACAGTCTCTGTAGTCTTTATTACCAGAAGAACAGGAAGTAGAATCTCATTCTGTTTCTGAGGTCAGTTTTTGTTGGACAGATGTTTGTATTTCCTCCTTAGCATGTACTTCATTAAAAATGATTTTGTCCCCCCAGGGAAGAATACCTTGAAAACAGCTGGGTACAACAGTTTGGATCGCACACCTGTGTCTCTACATTCCCTGAATAGTGGAATGAATTTACAACGCTTCTGCCTAGTGTACAATGAATAATCATTCTCCACAAACACTGCTGTCCCCCACTTTTAGTATTTTGTCCTTCTGCCACAGTTTTGTCAGAATTAACTCCTTCTGCTTGTAGGATTGCATCTTTACTATTAAAGGTCTAGTTTGCTTTGTCATAGCCACCTTTGGAGCATACACATGATGTGCCCTTTCAACTAGCAACTCATGCTGTGGAATATTCGTCCAGATGCTTATTTGTGCTTTCATAAAATTAGTGCAGTCTGTTCCTTCCAACTTATCTGGTATAGCTGAAAATCTCAGATTTTCCCCACGTGGTCTGTCCTCTAATTCTATTATTTTTTTAAACATCTCTTCCTGAGTAGTCTCATATTCAACCAGCATTTCCTTCATTTCAACCTCTGAGATTTGCAGCTTTATCACCTCATCTGAATATCTGTTTAAACCTTCTTCCACTTTTTCCAGCCATTTGTTGTTTGCGTTGAAATACTCCATCAGTGTTTCATTTATTTTAACCAGGTCTGTGTGCCTGGTTATAGCTTCCTGTAGGTTACTGGAACTCATGTCTGGAGGTTGCATTGTATTTTGCTGAACAGCTGCAGAAATATCCCCAGTCAGTGTTTCTTTCTCACCTTTTGTAGCTGATTTTTTCAGGTGACCTGTATTTCTTTTTTCCTAGCATCCAGGCAGTACACTTACTAGCCAATTACTGAAATTTACCCATAAATACAAACGTCTACTGGCCTTCTCTGTTGAGTTTCTGTTTTCACACTGGGAGAGCTAGAGTTAAGCTGTTACTCAATGTGCAGATATCTTGGAAGTCCAATGCCACTGCAGTATTGAGGAATTCAAACATCTACTATTATTGATAAATGCAACTTACACAACTGTACCTTCCTGGAGGATCAGAGACATTTTAAATGCAGAAAAGACTAAGGATGAAATAAAAAAGTTTAGCCAATAAATAGTGAGCCAGCAAGCTGAATGAGACTCTTGTTTGTCACTCTTCTGGGAATAACAAAGCCCACAGATGGAATTTGTCAATGAAACATTTTCCACTGTTCCAAAGGAAAATGACTGAGTGGCACAACAATGCCCAGGAGCTGTCTAGAGGAATCAGGAGTAGCTTGGTATTGAATCAGACACTAGTATTGAGAAGTCAAAAGGATGAGGAACAAGACCCTCAGTAAAGTGAAATAAATAGAAGAACTGTAAAATGTCATACCCATTAGATGCGGTTTAGACACAAAAACTGTGATTCAGCAAGAAGTGGCTGAAAAAGACGAAGTTTGTTGACTGTGTTAAACTGGTGGGAGGACTTCCAAACATAATTCCCACTTTGTCATTAATGTTTAGAAGGGCAATGAAGGGACTCGAGAAGTAACTGTAAATAAAAAAAGTTTTTATTCATATTCATTATTGTATCATAAAATTCCTGAAGTAACTTGCATGATAAACTGAAAAGCAGTTCTGTGTGATATTTTATTTTTATTTATTTTATTTTACATTTGTTAACCGGGGGTGTCTGACTGAGCCAAAAAGACCCTTTTTAGCAGAGGCTCGGGGAGAAAAGCTCCACAAAGAAAAATTACAGACACATTTAGTTATTTAGACATAATCAGTATACACACAAATTACAGGAGACATGTTTTACAGTGGTATGCGGCACATAGACAGTTACAGTGGAGAGAGCAAACAAAAAAATATTAATTTTAAAAATAAAGGTAATTAATAGATTTGTGGTGTACAGCTGAAATTTGGAACATAGGTAGAATACATACATAGTACACAGGTACAGCACATACATTGTAGATTAGCCAGTGTTTGTGAGTAAGATTGAAAACTATTATCAAGTGCTCTAGATTTTGTATGTATGTGTTATCCGCTTTCACTAGCCTGGGGAGCAATCATGGTACTGCCAACTTTCCTTGAGATGTTGCCTGATGAGGTCTTTAAAGGAGGCTTTGGATGATGTTTTTTGAATGCGTGTAAGGACAGAGTTCCATTTTTTAGCCACTGAACTACTATATAGTGCATCTCCAAAGCTATTGTAGCTGTTGGTGACTTCTAGTAGTAGTTTGCTTGATGATCTAAGAGGCCTTTTGGCTGAGTGATGTTGTACTAGGTTTTTGAGGGCAGGACACTTATTGGGGAGGTAATAGATAGAATGACAGAGGCAGAGCTGATTGTAGGTTAGGAGTTTGGACAGTTCAAGCCAGTGGAGCTGTCTCAAAGCAGTACAGTGATGAGTTCTATATAAGCAATTTGCAGCAAAGCAGGCAATTCTGTTATAGCAGGCTTCCATTTTGCTTAGTTCAGTTTTGTTGAGATTAGTCAGAATGGGAGATGCATAGAGTAGGGTGGATAGAAGTTGGGAGCGAGCAATGGCTGATCTTGTGTTGTTGGTAAGAAATGGTTTGATACGGTAGAGCGACCCCAGTTTGGCATGTACTTTTTTAATAGTTAAGTTGAGATGACTATCAAATTTTAGGTGGGAGTCTATGGTTATTCCCAATAGCTTAGCCTGTGCCACTGGAGCAATTGGAGTAGCATTAGTGGAGTAGATAGTGAATTGACTGTTAGTGTTTTTGTTAGAACCGGTTATAATCATAAGCTGAGTTTTCTTTGGATTGAGGATAAGTTGGGCTTTGGTAAGGTAGTTTTCAATGCCAGAGAATGCTAGTTGAGTTGTTTGCAGGAAGGTGGGAATGTTTTGTGCAGCACAGATTAAGGTAGTGTCATCTGCATACTGAATTATAGATGCATGCTGTGTGGAGGTATGGAGGTAATTTGTGAAGACTGTGAATAGTAGTAGTCCTAAGATAGAACCCTGTGGGACTCCTATAGTTATGGGCAGCTGAGGAGAGATAATTTTCCCATTTCACAGCTTGGTACCTGTCAGTTAAGTAGCTTTGGAACCAGGTAAGAGTGGAATTTGATAGATGATATTGGTTTAGTTTGTTTAGCAGGATTTGGTGTGAGACTGTGTCAAATGCTTTGGACATATCCAAAAAAAGAGTTGACACTTGTAGGCCTTTATTTTTGAGATGGTTTACTGTGTCTGTGAAGCAGAGGAGGGCTGTAGTGGTACTTTGGGCAGGTCTGAAACCATGCTGAGTAGGTGACAGCATGTTGCTGTCTAGGAGATAGTTTAGCATCTGGGTATAGATGCATTTTTCTAGGATTTTGGCCAGGGGGGAGAGTAAAGCAATGGGTCTGTAGTTATTAAGTTCAGTGGAGGTCCCGCCTCTATGTATGGGTATAACATAGGATATTTTCCAGAGTTTGGGCACATAGTTTTCAACAACTGATCTGTTTATGAGAGTGGAGACTGGGATAGCAATAGCATCTGCTGTGAGTTTCAAGAAATAGCTGGGGAGTAGGTCGGCTGCTGTTGATGAGGTTTTTAGTTTGGAGAGCATGCTTTTGATTGAAGTGGTGGAAACTGTTTTGAGGGTAAAGCTTGTATTAGTGTTATTTGTGTTAGGGGAGGGTAGTGAGGAAGGAACTGTCCTGTGATACTAAGGATAGAATTGAGTTCACAAAGTGGGAGTTGAATTGTGTTTCATGGGAACTTTAGTGTCAGGGTGGATGGTTTGGGGGTAGCCTGTTGTGTCGATTTTACTGGCTGTTTTAGATTTCTCAAAAATTTTTCCGCGTTGTGTTGGTATTTAGTTTGTAATGTTGTGTAGTAGGATTTTTTGTCCAGCCTAATGCATTTTTTTGCATAGTTGCGCAGTTCTTGGTACTTAGGCTTTGTGTTTCTTTGTTTTTTTTCATAGTAAAGCCAGGCAGTGTCTCTGGACTTGAGGATTTGTTTGGTTTCTTTACTGAGCCAGGGGTTTGTAGAGGTTCTAACCTTGATTTTGTGCAATGGAGCAACAGTGTCTAGGTGTTGTAGAAATGCTTTGTTGAAATATGCTACAACCTGGTCAAGTGGGAGGGTTTTAGGGGGGTCCAGTCACAGTTACAGAGTAAAGTGTTGAGGACCTCAGGAGATAATTTTTTTGTGTTTCTAGTGGATATATAGTTAGTGGTTTTGCATATGCTTGTTCTACTACATATAAAGTATATTATGTTGTGGTCACTTAAGGTGTCTGGGAGACTGCCTATGTGAGGGTACAATGTGGGGTTGTTAGTTAAGACCCAGTCAAGGATGGATTCCCTTTTAGATTTTTTATCCCATCTAGTTGGAATTTGGACTAGCTGCTGGTAGCCATGGAGATTTATTAGATTATTTGGTGGTTCTGATATACAGGTGAACCAATCTAGGTTGAAGTCCCCCAGAATAAGGGTTTCCTGTGAGTATGTGGAAGAACACCAGGATAAGAAGTATTCAAGGTTAGCAGGTGTATTACCAGGTGGAATATAGATCACAATTGTGGTGATGACATTTTTAGGGTGAAGTTGAAGTTGTGAGATAAGTATGTCCCAATTATTGGGGGAGGGGTAGGAGTTTGGTAATTGACAGACAGTTAAGTTTGACTTGTACATTAAGGCAGTTCCACCCCCTTTACGAAGTGGTCTGTCTTGTCTAATGATATTGTAGCCGGTAGGGAGAACTTCTGAGTTAGCTATGTTTTTATTTAGGCAGGTTTCTGTTAAAGCAACTATGTCTGGGGAGTAGTGTGCTATTGTGGCCTGGAGTTCAGATATTTTATTTTTGATACTTCTAATATTAATATTTAGCATTAAAAGATGGTTGGTTCTGCTGCTGTTGTTGATTTGCCCAGGGATGAAGAAAGTGGGGATGTTATGTTCTGACATTTGTGTTGGAGCAGTTTGAGTTGGACAGGATGGATTTGGGCCTGGGTTGGGGTGGATATCCCCACTTATGGTGAGCCTGGGGTTAAAATGGTTATACAGATGTTGGAGTTTGGTGAGGAGTGTGAGAAAGTATTGTGTTTTTTTGGAGTGGGAATGAGAGCATATGTGCTTAGTCCTGAATTGGTCCATTATGTAGTTCTTAAATAACTGTGGGCAGATATTATTATAATGTGTGGTGTCTGTATACGAGAGTGCATAATGTAGTGTTATGCTATTAAGTTTTGGGTTATTGCTAGAGTGATAACTTGTGGTGTTGTAAAGAATTATGAGAAGACAGACTAGACTTAGTTGCGTGATAGTCATGGTTATAAAGTTTAAGTTGTTTCTAGGTGGGGGGTCTGAATAGGAATTATAGGATTGCACTATATGTGGATGGGGAAGTAGTGTGGGTGATGTAAACAATGCCTAGTGGGAATGAGAGTGATTGGGAGTATTTTGTGTGGAGCAAGTTGGTGTGGTATAATGTGATATGACTTGAGGAGCTGTGATTGGTGGAGGTGATGTGAGGGTGAGCTGTGGGTGTGGCTGTGATTACTATAAATGTAGAGGTAGTGGGGGCAGGAGGGAATAGGGGGCAGGGCAGGGGAGCAGAGAGAGCCCGAGCATTAGCGAGGGTGAACGGAGCCGGGCAGAGCCAACCAAGACAAAAGAAAAAGTAAGTATTACTTTACAAATCTGAACACTTTTAAAACAAATTCCTGAGGTCTAGTGGCTTACCAGCAAGCAGAACGTAATTGCTGAGTAGCACTTGTGTCCTGGTGGGAGACTAGAAATTTAAAGATGGCTCCATGCTCAGCAGGATTCTAATATAGACTTTGTATTGAGGGAGGGAGATAGCACAAGGGGTGTAAACCAGATAGAATGCAAAGAAACCGGAGAGGCAATCAGTGGAAATCAGTGAAGGCCTCAGAGGGGGTAAGTAATAATTCAAACTGCCTGTAAAGTGAAGGAGAGAAGAGACAGAAAAGTTTATTAAGGTTGGGAGTATGTCTTCACATTGACTTGCTGATTAGTAACCAGTTTGTGCACAGATTAGAGTAGGGAGATACATTAGCAATGAAGGGGAATGTATAGAGATGCAAATAAACAGGTGGGCCTCCAAGTGATACAAACTAAGGCAGAAAGCACTGAGAGGGCTGTTTGATGGTTAATTTAGTCACAGGGATGTGAATTAAATGTATACTGTCTATTGGACAGTTAGGATTACTGTACTAGCAGGGGGGGAGGACACAAGGCTATAACATTCAGTTTTATTAACAAGCTGAGAACTACTAAGAAATACTGCTAATGTAATAGCTTCACTCTCATAAAATATACAAGTAGAATGCCTGGGTGGACTGACCCTGCTCTTGAGGCTCAAAATGTATATCCTTGTTTAGTTTGCAGTACTGATTCCTTCTTATACTGTATGGGTGGAGTGGTAGCCGCAGACTGCAGATTTGCTTGAGTGTGCTCCTGCTCTTGAGGCTCAAAATGTATATCCTTGTTTAGTTTGCAGTACTGATTCCTTCTTATACTGTATGGGTGAAGTGGTAGCCGCAGACTGCAGATTTGCTTGCGTGTGCTCCTGCTCTTGAGGCTCAAAATGTATATCCTTGTTTAGTTTGCAGTACTGATTCCTTCTTATACTGTATGGGTGGAGTGGTAGCCGCAGACTGCAGATTTGCTTGAGTGTGCTCGGCAAGCAGAATGTAATTGCTGAGGGGCACTTGTGTCCTAGTGGGAGACTAGAAATTTAAAGATCTGCAGAAGTATTTAAAACATAAGATGGATGTTTTATCAATAAATGTTTAGTATGATAGTGATATTAAAGTAAGAAAGTAATTTTTCTTAATTATAATGTATTCAGGCTTTCCACTCTTTACTAGATAACAAAGGCAAGAAATAAGGAATATAGCATTGTGATCCTGTGCTGCTGTTGTAAATGTGTATTGATCATATTATATGTGTACTAAAGTATCTCTTCCCTTGTTTACAGGTGGAAGTATAGACTAAGGTTCTTAGTTGAAGTTACAGACAATGGAAGTTTTTTTTAACAAACAGCCTAGAAAAATAAGGCAAAAGGTGAAAAACATGAAAAATAATAGTTCTTTCTAGTTCTTGCAAAGTTATTAGCTGTTTATTTCCCCTTTACCACTTTTTTAGTTGAAGACAAGGAGCAGAACAGGTGCACTTAATTAGTCATGACAGGTCTGACCAGTGGGCCCTGTTTTGCATTTGTAGCGATACTAGTTGTTTTCTATATTAGCAAAGGCTTTAAATTGAAGATAACGACTCTACATGTGCAAGCAATTAATCATTAAGTCTGAACAGTATGTTCTATGTAATATATGCACAGAACATTATTAACTAGTATTTAAAGGGGAACTGGCAAGCAGTTCAGTGTGAAAATAATTGAAATTTGAAACTGTGCGAGGTGAATAGTTTTGCAAGTAGTTGCCTCCCTAGCAGCCTTAGTACTATAACACATTAAATATAAGAGTGCATAATTTTGTTTATTTAAAGGGTAGCCCATGCATGTTTCTTAAAGATAAAAGCTAAGGTTTGCTGATAGCATACAAGCTGTTTTTTTCACATCTCGGAGGGATTAAAGGTAGGACAAGGACACATAGTATCTGTTTAAATGGCAGCACAGGCTTTAACATGTGTTTTCAGCATGATTAAACATAACTTTAAAAAAGGTATTGTCTGTAGGTGCAGCTGTCTGTTTGGACAACTGTCCATATATGGAGGGGTAAACTCCTTTTTGGAAAGTGCATATAGTTTTGTGCATTTGTTGTGAGTTAAAAGGATTGGGGGTTGAAATGTATTTAGTTTTTTTTTTCTTTCTTGATTGTTTTTATTGAGACAAAATGTCTGGGAATATGTGTCGGGTCTAAACAGAGATGAGAAACTGAAACTGCATGCAAGTTCATCTTCTCAAACAGTTGTGCATCTAAGTTTCAAGCTGGAAACATTTTCAAAAACATTCTCATGTATAAGGTAGTGATTTGAAATGTTGAAATCCACTAGAATGAGTCCTGAAATGCACAGACTGAATGACCGAAAAACGGACCTATATATACTAAGTCTGAGATGCCATTTCTTGAAATATCTCCAAGGTGTGGCAAACTCAGAGTTGGTACAGTAGAATTTAATTATAATGGAGACTCGATTATAAGGGAGAAAGTCCACAGGTCTCAGCAGCACACTCACATAAATGTGAAGAAAAGGCATCAGATATAACAAACTTGCTTATATGGGAATTTCACTTATACCAGACTGCTGATAGGCTTGTTTTAATTGGTTATAGCGGAATACTCGCGCATCATTTACACAACTGTGCTGTTTTTTGTGAAATGGCAGAGAAGCCACCTATTTCAAAGAGGTGTTCAATAACTCTAGAGTTAAAACATGAAATTGTCATTTTAATAGAAAGTAAAACAACACAGGCTGACATCGTATGCAAGTATGGTCTTAGTAAGTTGACAGTAATATTTGGATTAAAAGTGGGAAATACAAATCCTCCAGGCAGTTTGCTGACAGTAGCAAGAAAATGCAGAAGTCTACATATGATGACATTGAAGATGCTCTTTTCCTTTGGTTAAAGTAAGGGTGTTCAGTTGGTGCACCTGTGTCTGGTACAATATTAAAATAGAATGTGGCTAGCTTTGCCCATTAACTTGGTCACGGTGACTTTAACTGCAGTGATGGCTGGTTGCATCAGTTTAAGAAATCCTGAGATGTTATGTTCTGCATTCCAACTGGAGAATCAGGGCCGGTACTGCAAGAATTGGCCAAGGACTGGCTGCAAAATAAACTACCACAGCTGCTTGATGAATATAATGAACATGACATCATCAATGCACAAGAAACTGGTTTGTTGTTTAAGCTGCTGCCAGACCACACAATGACATTCAAAGGAGACACGTATGGTGGCAAGAGAAGTAAAGAGCATCTAACTTTATTTTTTGCTGTGAATATGGATGGATCTGAAAAGCTGCCACTGTTAGCCATTGGTAAGTCTGCCAACCAATGATGTTTCAAGGGTGTGAAGTCAGAGCCAGTGCAGTACAGAAGCAACCACAAAGCATGAATGACTGAAAGTCTGTTCAGTGAGTGGCTAACAGGTTTGGACAGAGAATTTGTCAAGGAAAAATGGCGTGTACTGATGATCATTGTTAGCTGCATCACACATGATCCATCTGTTGCACAACAGCTGAAAGCAATACGACTGGAGTTTCTGCCACTCAACTGTACTAGCCAGCTTCAGCCATATGACATAGGAATTATCCAGAACTTTAAATTTCTGTACAGAAAGTGACTTTTGGGGAAACTTATTATTGCCATTGAGAACAGCAGCTTGGACAGTTTTGTAGTTGATGTACCCCAGAGTCAGTGTTTGGCATGTTCAGTTTGGGAGAATAAAACAGCTACTTCTTCTTTTGGCTTTTCCTGGTTAGGGGTCACCACAGCAGATCACCTGTCTGCTCATGATTGGCAGTGGAGTTTTTATGGTGTCGAGTTGCCAGCCTGATGCCCAGCCTTCCACAGAAGGCACACACATGCACGCACTCACACTCACACCTAGGGCCAATTTAGAGTGTCCAATCCACCTATAGCATGTCTTTGGGATGTGGGAGGAAACCAGAGCACCCGGAGGAAACCCATGCAGCCACAGGGAGGACAGGCAGACTCCGCACAGAAGGCACTCCAGCCGAGGATCGAACCAGAGAACCTCTGGCTGTGAGGTGGCAACGCTAACTGGTGCACCACTGTGGCTGCCCAAAATGAAACAGCTACTACAGTCAGCAATTGTTTTAAGTCGGCGGGGTTTGTCAAGAAAGTTCAGACCATGAATGATCATCCAGAACCATTCAGCTATGCAGCCAACCCTGACTGATAGAACTGCACTTCCTGGACCAAAATACCTGGTTGGAAGAATTTCTTGTAGTTGATGAGACGGTCCAGACAGAATCTGTACTGACTGAGCAGAATATTGTAGCAGAAGTTAAGATGAAGTCTGCAGGTATCAACTGACA
Source organism: Protopterus annectens (assembly GCF_019279795.1). Lineage (NCBI taxonomy): Eukaryota > Metazoa > Chordata > Ceratodontiformes > Protopteridae > Protopterus > Protopterus annectens. Next base: position 842,133,192 of record NC_056725.1, on the reverse strand, counting down.
CAAAGGGATAACAAATCCAGTGATGATGAGGTTCCAGTGGCACCTCCATCATCAACATGTGAAGCAAACATGGCACTGACAATGTTACATTGAACATAATGCCAGTGACCCAGCTGAGTCTGATTATTTACACTGACAAATTAGATGCATGCATTGCTAAAACAAAAGAAAGAAATGCAGTGCAGAAGAAATTGATTACTTTGCTTATCAGTAATACATTACAGTACATACTTGTAAAAATATTATAGCTGGATAACACCTAATATGTAATCTCAGTGTAAGGTCGAATAAAGTAACAAGTGCAAGATTTTCTGTTGATTGAGTGATTACTTTGCTCATAAGTAATACATTACAATACTGTACATGTAAAAATATTATAGCATTTGTTGACAATTTTGGACCCCTCCCCCTGTCCATGTGTCCACACTAGCCCTACCCTTCTTCCCTCTGTGTAGACATCATAATTGGATGTCCTCATTGACCTATTATACATGCTAGGGTACAGCATCATCAAGGAGCCCTGTAGATATATCTTTGTGTGTGGCAAGACCACTTCTGGATATAGTGGACTTTGGATATAACAGACTAGTTTGCCACATCCCTTAAAGTCCGTTATAGCAGGAATCTATTGTGTATATATAAGTTTGGAGGGAGTAGGGGTGCAGGGGTCTTGCCCCACCCCCCCTGCGCAGAAAGAATTTTTAAGGAAATTTCTCCTGGTTTTGGTCCTTTTCTCAGCTTTTTGGCACTCTGTATTTTGAGTGCTGAAATTTCAATAGGGAGCCCATGTATAATATATGAAAGTAATAGCTTTTATTGGAATGGCTGCTTTGTCAATATTAACATGAAATGTAACTAGCTTATGGCTACATATAAAAAGCATAGAGTATTTAATTATATTAAGAAGAATAGGGTGCAAATTGAAATGTTATAGAGATACATTTGGATAGTAATGAGCATGTGTGTTTGGCACAGGGAGGATTTCTGGACTGGACTGCAGGCTAGAGATTCCCTTCCCTATAAATGACTGATATCAGAGTATAGGCAAAGAGAAAGGAATAGGGGATGCTGAGTGAAAGATCAGCACTTGTAGAGGTTTTAGTAGAATCTAGAACAGAAGCAGCTGTTAAAAGGGGATAATTAGTAGGGCTTAAAATATTGCATGATAACTATAGAAATCAATCAGAGGAGGTCAGAAAGGATTGGGAAGAGAGATTGGATAATTATTCATAAAGAAACCATGGCAGGATATATGGCTGGCTCAAAAATATGCAACAAATTCTAGAAGATTTAGGATCTTTGCTTGGAAATGTTTGCATAGGCATTTTTATACCCCAAGCAAACTCAAACAAACTTTTCCTCAGGTAGATTGCAAATGCTGGAGGTGTGATGGAAAGAAATAAGTAATCAAGAACATATTTTTTGAAAGTATAATGAGTTGGCTTTAAAAATTCCCTGCAGACTACATTGTCAGACATACTGGGTGAGCAAATTACTGTAACTAAGGAAATTATTTTTTTTTTTGAAAAATTTGGAATTGCCTAGACATAGTAAAGCCATGCTGAGTTTAATTCTGGTGGCTGCCGAAAGAGTAATTACTAGGAAATGGAAATCAAAGTCTAAACTAACTGTACTAGGACTGGTGAATATAGCAACAGAGATAAAATAACTGAAGTGGAATTTGTAGAAAAGGGTAGGAGCAAATTACATTGAAAAAATGGAAATTGTGGGGGCAATACATATAGAATAATGTTTTAGAGGAGGAATGAGGTTTAAGAGAAGGCAGGCATTGAATGAGCTTTGTAGTGTTTGCCTGAAAATGAATGTATAGAAGTTTATATGTGATGTAAACTGTTTCCAACTGAAAATATGTCAGTATGATTTGTTTTCAGTTATATAAATGTATGCTTATCTATGTTGTGATAATTCAATAAAGATGTTTCCTGTAAAGGATTTCTGGATGGACATTATGCCGAGTATTGGGGCAAAGTAAAAGGAGAGTAATAATACTGACTGTGAGAGGATCTCAGTGATGGAGACACAAGTTAATCACAGAGTTCTGGTAATAAGGGGTTATTGGTAAGGGAGAAGATTTCATTGGCATCTATTTACATTCTACCTAAAACTACTATAATGGAGATTAATACAATTTTTGGAAGAAATAGTAAGCTTTCAACAGGGGATATTATTTATGTATGGAGACTGAAACCTGATTGTAACAGTGAGGTTGTAGCAGGGGGACCTAGATGGGAAAATATAACAAAAGTGTGTAGATTTTTGAAAAAAGAAAATAATATTTGATATGGATCATGTGAATTCAATAGCAGGAACTTGAACAGAATGTACATATTATTCTCCAAGGCATAATAATTGGGCTATACTGGAAATAAATTATGTTTAAGAAGAGTATTTAAAGCCTTAACATGAGTATTTAAAGCCTTAACATGCATCCAATAAGTATTTCAGAGCATGCAAAAAAAAGCTAATATAAAGATATGCAGGATAATAAAATAAAAATGAGAAACTTGCACTTTCCTACTTATTTTGGTAAAAAGAGAAGAATTAAGATATGGGTAGCAAAAATTATTTCAGAGTAACTAAGGAATATTTAAAATTATTCACATGGGATAGCTACTGAACAGGGTAAAATGAAAATTGAGGTTTAAAACATGGTAGAAATAAGACAGAGTGATATAAGAAAGAAGTAACTGGAATTATTTAAAGACAATGACAAAGGCTAAAATATTGCAGATGGGGAATCTCACAGAACAAGACAAAGAGCAATTGCAGAGTAAAAATGGGAAAATAAGGGAGTATTTGGGTAATTTTGCATGAATGTGGAAAGGTTGTTGTTAAGCAAGTACTTTTTTGAGAATGACGCCAGACCACAAAAACTTTTTGCACAACTTAGGCAACAGAAAGTAGAAAAGTTGTCCCCAAATGCAGGGAGCCTATGACAAAGTCAAAGCAAACTTTATTGTCATTTAGAACTACACACGTGTAGCCTAAATGAAATTAAATGCATCAGCTCAATTCTTGAGATTACAAAGGAAAGTGAAACAATACATACAAGTAGAGGAATGAACGTATCTAACAAATACAATACTACTCCCAATACATGCAAGAAAGAGCAGAGACATTTACCAAAACTCATATACAAAAAGAATACCTTCCCCTAAGTTAAATTAACAACCCTATTTAAAGTAATACAAAACACACTACAGATTGAACAATGCCTAAGTTATTTGTCTAATATTGCATTTGAGTGGGTTAAACAATATTGACTATGGATATAATAAGTAAATATTGCACTTACTTAGAATACATGTAAGTATATATTGCACAAATTAATCAAAAATGATTTATTATGTGTCCAGACCCTGGGACTAGTGCCGGAATTCAGAAGTCTAATCACTGTAGGGTAGAAACTGTTATTGAATCTTGTAGTCCTGCAGCAGATGCTACGATATCTCCTGCTCAATGCTAGATGATTAAACAGCCCATGTGCAGGATGCATGGTGTCCTGTATTATTTTGTTGGCCTTTCAAATGCTTTTTGCAGAATAAAGTTGTATCAATGGAAGACTGGAACTTGTTATTTTCTCTGCAACCCTCACCACTCTTTGTAATGCCTTCCTTTCTGTAACTGTGCAGATTCCAACCCATCCTGTGAAGTTGCAGGTGAGGATGCTGTCTATTGAACCCCTATAGAAGGTGTAGAGAATATGAGGAGGAAGCTTAGCTTTTTTCAGCCTGGTGTTTCCCAACCATGAGAGTTCCTCTGATATGTGTATACCCAGGAATTCCATACTTTTAACCCTGTCCACACTCTCACCATTGATCCTGAGTGCTGGGTAGTGTGTTCTCCTTTTCCTGAAATTGATGATAATGTCTTTGGTCTTGCTTACATTCAGGTCTAGGTTGTTCCTCTCACACCAACTGATCAAAGATGCCACCTCCTCTCTGTATACCCTTTTATCCTCCTTTGTGATAAGCCCCACGACTGTGGTGTCATCAGCAAACTTGATGATATAGCTGGACTTGTGCTTAGCATATTAGTTGTGGTTCAGGATGCTGAATAATAGTGGGCTGAGAACACATCCCTATGGAACCCCGGAGTTAATCGTGAGGCACTTTGATCTGTTCTTACCTGAACACACCCTCTGTGGTCTCTCAATCAGAAAGTCCAGAATCCAGTTACAGAGATGTTTGCTGATTCCTAAATGTGCCAGTTTTTCTATCAGCTGCACTGGTACCACTGTATTAAATGCAGAGCTGAAGTCTATGAACAGCATCCTCACATAGTTGTCTTTGCCCTCTAAATGCTCAAGAGAGATATGTAGTGCTACTGATATGGCATCAGCCATGGATCGATTAGCTCTATACGCAAACTGCAGAGGGTCAGAATCAGGAGATAGGCTTTTTGATCAACCACTCAAAAAATTTCATAACAGTGGATGACAGAGCATCTGGTCTGTATCGTTAGGGCTGGAGGGAGTGATTTTCTTAGATAGTGGGATGATGTTATTTTCCTTGTAGCATGACAGTACTTTTGCCATGGCAAGAGAGGTGTTAAATATTTCCCTGAGCACTGTGCATAATAACACCTTGCCCAGTATGTTGTCTGGGCCAGCAGCCTTCCTGGGGTTCACCTTCCTTATCTCTCTTCTTACCTCCTCTGTGCTGAGGCTGAGTTTTGGATCCTTCTCATCAGTGAGTAGCTTTAGTGCCAACATGTTGTTTCTTTCCTCAAATGTACCAAAGAAGATGTTCAAACTGTCCAGGAATTTGATGCTGTCCTCACACTATTGACCTAGTTTTGTAGTCAGTGATCTGTATGCCTTGCTGTAGTCTCCTTGCATTCTTCATGTCTTCAAAGTGGTTCTGCACCTTTCTGCTAACTCCCTCTTAGCCCCCTTTATACCCGTCCTCAAATTGCCTCTTGCTACACTTAGGGCTGCTTTGTCAGTTTGTATGAAGCAGACAAATGTGAAAACTAAAAAAAGGGACAGATGGAAATTCTTATGGAAAACTTAATTATGCTGAAGTTACAGGAAAATGACACTCCACAATTAACAGTTAATATAGTAAGAGATATAAAAATGGCAATTCATAATCAATCCACAGGTAAATTCTACAGGAAGTGATGGTATTCCTGCAGAAGTATGAAAATCCAGACTGAAGAAAATGAAAAAGATCTGGAAGGTTGTCTTTAAAAATATTATAAGAGGGAAGTGCCAGCATCTTGGAAGAAAGTTGTAGTGGCTTCATTATCCAAAATGGGTAAATACCCTTCAGACTCTGCTTCATAAAGACCCATTTAACCATGAGTATAAAGTGTTTATTTTTCATCAGCTAAGAGAATGGCAAAGGCATTGCAAAAATTGATAGCTGTGGATCAATGTGGTGTTTTTTTTTTCTGGGGGGCAAACATTAGCAATATTATTAGAATAGTGATAATACAGAAGGAAGCTGTATGTAAGAAAGAGCTGCCATTGTTGGTGGGTCTTAATAAAAAAAAAATAAGCATTTTATAGAGGCATATGGGATCTTATGAGTAGGGCAATATATAATTTGCATTCAGTGATACAATAATAGTGTTAATAAGAAGCATATATGAAGGGACAGTGACAAGAATTAAGGTGGGAAGGTTTCTCTCCATCAAATTGTGTTAGAAAAGAGGAACAAGGAAATGATGCCCTCTTTCTCCCTTATTATTTGCTTTTTATAGAGAGCCATTAGCAAAGAAAATAAGGGACTCATAAATATGACATATAATAATCAATAAAAGCACTATTTAGAGATTATAAGCCATGGTGGTGCAGTGGTAGCATTGTCGCCTTACAGCAAGAGGTTCTCCCATTTGATTCTCAGCTGGAGCACCTTCTGTGTGGAGTCTGCATGTCCTCCCCGTGGTTTAAGCTAACGGCCATTTATCAAATACAAACCAGCGAATGGTCATTCATTGAATGCTCACTTCAGCGAACATTTTCCTAAGGGAAGAGAGTTGAACAGTATTAGGAAATTTGCCATTTTCTCCATTGTAGTGTGATCTCAGAGTTGATATATAGAAATAGGGGTCATTGTCATTGTGAGGTGTAATGGGCATGGCCTTCCCACCTCAGTAGGTTGAGTATAATATAGTTTGTTTGCAGTTGGTGTGGGGGACAAGTAATTCCCTTCACTTAGAAAAAAATTTGCTGAAGGGAACATTCAATGAACGGCCATTCACTGGTTTGTGTTCGATGAATGGCCATTCACTGGAATTATTTTTAAGTGAATTAATGTAGGCCCAGCTCCCCCATATACAACAAGGTCCTGAAGGTGTAGGATTTTTGTTTCAAGGTGTTTGCATAGACTTTATTTTTTTAAATACCTTTACTCAATTATCACTTGTGACATAGGCAAAGTTATATATTTATATAAAAGAAAACAAGCCATATTAACATGTTTACAGTTACAAACACTATAGATGACATATATTCTTCTGTACAATATAATCAATTCAACATCACATACACTGGTAATTTTCTGCCTTCATTAAACCTCATTCCTCCTGCAAATATTTTTTCTGCATGTATTGTTCCCAAAATTTCCATTTTTCTATGTAACTTGCTCCTAACTTGTCACGTCTAGTTCTTTTATCTCTGTTAGAATATTTACTATTTCAAATATGATTGGTTCAGACTTTGATGTCCATTTTCTACTAATTGTTTTTATCACAGCCACCACACTTAAATTTAATAAAGCGTTACTATGTCTATGCGATTCAGATCCTGTATCCCAGCTCAAAAAGTAATTTACTTAGTTACACCAATTTGCTCATCCAGTGTATTTCACAGAGTACTCTGTAGAGAATTTTTAAAGTCTGCCAACTCATTACACTCCCAAAACACTGTGTTCCCAATTACCTCTTTCTTACCCATCACTTCTCCAACATTTACCATCTGCCTGAGGAAAAATTCTTTATAGTCTACTGGAGGTATAAAATACTTACGCAAACACTTCCAAGCAAAAAAAATAATAATTATTTGGGAGCTGTACATATGTCCTCCCATTGTTTCTTTGTGAATTGCTTATCTAATCTCTCTCTTCTCTGTCTTTTCTGACCTTCTTTGATTGATTCCTATAGTCATGCAATATTTTATATGTCCTACTAATTATTCCTTTTTAACAGCAACTTCTATTCTAGATTTAACTAAAAATTCAGCCAGTACAGGTCTTTCACTTAAGATTCTTCTGTCTCTTTTTTTTGCCTGATATCAATTCCTGATAGGGAAGACAATCTCTAGCCTGCATTCCAAATGTCTTCTTGGCCTCTTCCCTTTCTATTACCTTTCCCTCTTTAATTATTTGTTCCCAATATCTTGGATCCTTTGCCAGCTTACTCCAGGAAATTCCAGTTCCTTCTTACCTATTTTTTGAACCCCCTAATTTTGGTCATCCCTATCAGCAGAATCTCCTTTCTCTATTCCAGTGTTGGTTTAGTTCTTAGTATACTTTCTGCTACTTTATGATTATACTATTCTGTATGACTGTTTTTATTATTCCTATGCATCTGCTTCCAAAATCCCACTCTTTACAGATTGCTTAAGAATTTTAAAACTTTGGTTTTCATTTACATGATTAACCACAAGGATGAATGTTTAGCCTTTACAATTAAACTGAATAACATAAAGGTTATCACACAGAATTAGAATGTATTATTATTGAGTGGGATAAATTATATTCTTCACAGGGTACATATCCCATCTTATGACTCCTTGGTATTGTACTGACATGTGAAAATAAGATTTTGACAGCAAAATTATTTTACAGAAATCTGACATTTAACAAGTACACCTAGACTCTTAACCCAACTATACTACCGCCACTACTAACCACAGTCAGAATTAGCTAGTTGTCTTTACATACTTTAAAATCTTGTCTGACAACTTTGTTACTAATATTATAAACAACAATAAACTATCTTAACTTGCAACATTTACTGTATATACTGCTGATAATTAATATTTTGTTATTGTATTAAAGCCAACAACCTGTAATGTTTACTATTGCTCCAACTTTGTATCTATATTTATCATGTACATGATGTGGAGCTTTTCTCCCCAGGCATCCGCTGAAAAGGGACCTGCATCCAGTTGGAATTTCCCAGTAAACAAATGTAAATAAAATAAAATAAAATAAACTTTAAAACCTGACATCCTGCATTTGAAATATTTCAAAATGGTGGTTGATATTTTGCCATTAATACACATTAGCTGATAAGAATATTTAAGACCAATGCATTTTTGCATTCAACTAGTATTTTATTCAGGGTAACAAAGAATGGCAAAGGCAAGGTTAAGTTGCAACTACCTCTTATTTAATTACAAAAATTAGCTTGGATAAATTACATATTCAGAGAAGTTGTTAGACATTGGTGAATAGGTTATTATTCCATATAACCATGTAATGTGTAGCGGTCTCTTTAAAATAGATTGTAGATGCATTTTTCTCTGCTGCAACTTAGACCACCTGCTTATTCACTTAATTCCAGGTATCCTTGAATATATAATTAAATTTACTGTACAAGAACATTTTCTTCTATTATACCAGGGATTGCAGCTCAAATAGATAAAAGATGTATGATGATATGAGTAAGTACTGCTTCTAGGAATGGGATTGAGTTTAACATGCAGAAGACATGGCAACAGAAAGTAAGAGCTGTCACATGATAATTCCATCTGCTTGGTAACAGGCAAACCCCATGAAAAGAACCTTCTAGCACTTGTTTATGGAAATCTGTTTATAATGACTAGGCATCTCATTGCATATAATTTAGTTTATATTATAGTTGGCAGTGCATAATTTGTAGTTTATAAAACTTTTACTTCCTACTTGTAGTTTGAGTGTTTATTCCATCATGCATCCTGTAACTCCTTGCAGAATGGTATTTAAAAAATTGCTTTCTGAATCAATGTCTTTGTTATGAGTGAGACTTTGAAATGAAATTATATTTCTTTTGATGACTGTTCAGCTCCAATGAAAAAAGATTAATATCCAGATACTCCATGCTTTTTTAATATATCCAGGAATATGTTTCTGATTAGCTTCCACTCGAGACATTTTTTTCCTCTTTATACAGTCTGCAGTTATGTTCTACTGACTCAAAATGCAAATGAATTGTACAGTTAGGATTAACTTTACTAATGCTCTCTATTTATCATCAGCCATTGCCTGGCAAATTGTTGCATTCATTCCTTATACACAGGGTGACAGTTGACCGGGAAAGGTCATCAATCAAACAGCTGTCAGGGATAGTTTGAAGCTTTTCTTTATATGGCCTTATCTCTATGCATACACTCAGCTCAACAGTGAAAGAAGGCCATGCAATAGGATGCCTGTGCTAGTCAACCCTCTGTTTTGCAAAGGAACATTACCAGCAAACAGCCCAGCTAAACTCTCAAGCAAGGAAAGTGAATTCCTCAGTCTCTACCAGGGAAATTGCATGCCCCAACATACTCCTTGAGAGTCGGCAACCTTCCTCTCTACCAGGAGAGGCAAGTGGGCTGTGCCGCATCAATTTTGGGTCACAGACAAGGCTCCATTCTTTGCACTACAGAGTCAAGCATATTTAGGATTAATTTGATTCATTAGTGTCAGACTGCCTATCAAGTAAGAATGTGTGTCTCCTCATGTATTTATACATGGACATGCTGTCCTCTGTGATGATTTGGATCATGAGTTGATTTAAAAGATGTTAAACCCTAATGGGTTGCCATTATTTCTATTTATATGTTCTTTCCTGTGGGAAATAGACTAAAGTCCCTGTACATTCTGTTGTAGAAAGTGTGATTTCCATGTACAATTTGATGCAATCACAGTCACGTTTGCTTAAGGCAGAAGGTAAAAACTATGAGGTCCTGGTTCGTCAAATATGTGCTTGCACATTTACTGTCTTCTTCAGAGCCTTGCAGTGCATTGGCAGGTGCTCTCCATGCCACACTGCACTGCAGTCTGACAATGAAATATGCATAATGCAACATAGTGCAGTATATATGGCCAATAAAAATGGGTTCAAGACAAGCAATTCCCCTTTCTTACTCCCTTTTTCAAGGCCCTGTATTGTATTATCAGTATCTTGCATATCTACATTGAACTGTGATAGTGAAGTTTGTATGATATAACACAGCAAAGAAAAAGGGAAGTGCTTCCTCTTTTTACTTTTTAACTACCTCATTTAAAATCTTGCAGTGCATTTTAAAGATTCCCCCATACCTTGCTGGCCTGAAGTTTGATTCTGAAGTTTGCCTAATGGAAAACAATGCTCTACAAGGAGAAAGAAAAAGGTTTATGTTTAAATATTACTTTAATTCAAAGGCCTGCAATTTATTAAGGGTTCATGCCCAAATACTTTTTTTTTAATTCAAAGGCCTGCAATTTATTATCAGGATTTTCCCCTTCCCATACCTCTCCTAATTGCAGTCTAGTAGTGAAGTTTACATGATACAAGACAGCACGATTGACAATACCATAGAAAGTGATTCAAGACAACAACTTCCCTTCTTTACTGCCTTATTGAAAGAAATATTAATATTGTCCCCCTGCTCATACCTTACTGAGGTCTGATAGTTTAGTCTGCCTGATATATCACAGTACAGTCTACATGGCCAAGGAAAAAGGTTCAAGTCGAAGTATTTATCCTTTTTACTGCCTCATTCACAGATCTGTAGTGCATTAGCAGAATTTTATTCTTCATAATGCTGTCACAGCTGGCAAGAAAGTACTGAAGAGAAGTCTTACACATCAGGCTGAAAAATCCATCTCATCAGGACTGTGCTCTTTCCTGATATTGTCTTCAGACTACAAACACCTACTGTATTTCTGATAGTGTGGCTGCAATCAGTCACATACGAAAATACAGACAAGCCTTTACCTAATTTGTTAATGCCTGCTGCTGAGAAAGCTATTTCACAAAAAAAGAAACAAAATCTGCCAATGGGAGAGGAGGCTAAATAAATTATGTGGAAGATTGATCAGCTAGAAATGTCATTGGAGGGGACTTCCAAGATGGATACACACCAAATTCTTAACTCTTGCCATCTTCCCTTCCCAGATACATTCCTTCAACTCTTTATTAATTACTGTCTACAACGTCTCCCCTGGTCTATAAAAATATGGCTGGTTTGTATATAAAATTAAAGGGACTAAAAACATTTTCATACTGCTTGTATCTGACTATCCATATTCAATATCTATATATATAAAACAGCTTCTAGTTTCTCAGTTTTTGTATTATTTTTTAGTCTCTTCGCACATATCCTTTTTCTGCCATAACAGAAGCCTTTTTAATCCATACCTTACTGTGTCCCATATATATATGGATATTGCTGAACCAATTTTTGTATGGGTACATAATTTACAGCTATAGCCTTTATTTTATCTTCATTAATTTTATATCCCCAAAAGACTTGAAACTACAGACAGTCCCTGGGTTAAGGATGAGATCCATTTTTCAGTCTGTCCTTAAGTCAAATTTGTATGCAAGTCAAAACAAGTACATATAGTTATTATTAAATGTCACTTAGTCAAATGTTTGCCTCAGTCCAGTATTTATTTTGCTTTTCTTTGCATATAAAACACTTTAGAAACACTTCCAAATAAAAAAAATCATAAACAATACTGTATACTGTAATAACAGCAATAATAGCAATACTGTAAGTACAGTTTAATAACAGTACAGTAACTATGTTCATACACTACAGTAGAACGTTACATAAAAAATGTTAACCTTACTTATTAAGCTTCACTTCACATTTCTGTACTACATACAGACATCACCCACAAATGTTTTCCACTTTTTCCTGAACTTTCAGACCTCTGCCAGACCTCCTAGTGTCACTTAAACCCTAGTGAGCTGCAATGTCATTTGCCCATTCTACTGTTCAGTACAGTAACTGTTTCAATACTGTACAAGCCAGCAGTCTTGACCAATCAGATCACCAACACAGCAATCTCTTAACCAATCAGATCTCTTGTTCTCCATGAAGGTGGAAGTAATTGCTCTAACAAGACATGCGAGCAGCTTCACAAACTGGGAAAATGGAGAAAAGGAAATTGCAACATAATTCTTCATTTCCAAGGTAAGATATGGGCAACTTTAAGGATTTTTATTTATTTTCATGTTATTTCTGATATTGCGGCAGCCCGTTCTTATCTATGGGTTGCCCTTATGTCAGATGTCTGTAACCCGGGGATTGCCTGTATCTCAAGATCTTCCATAATATTGAAATGTCCTCTTAAGGATTTATAAGGTACAAAATAATATCATCTGCAAATAAAGACAACTTTTTTTTATTACCATACCAATTATATCCTTGCATTTTGGAGTCTCATATCTTTTTTTGCCAGTGGCTCTAAATATAAATCAAATAAAAAGGATAGAAAAGGAAACCCCTGCCTGATTCCTCTGCTCAAACACAACTAAGCAGTGAGGAACGATCCCACTTTAATTCTTGCCTCTGATCTCATAGATCTCCCTAATTAATCTTACTATTGTATCAGAGTTTGCAAGCTCTTCCATTGTTTACTCATAAAATCCCAGCTTACTCTGTCAAATGCTTTCTTTGAATCAAGACCCACTGACAACAGTGGTATTTTCTTACATTCAGCTTCTCTCTGGATCATCATTGTTCTATTAATGTTGTCAAATGTTTGCCTCCCCTCCCTAAAACCACATTGATACATATCTATCAATTTTCTCAACACCTTTGCTACTCTTTTAGCTAGTATAGACAAACACTTTATAATCATGGTTTAAAATTCAAATTGGTCTGTATGAAACTGGGTCTGATGGGTTTTTACCATCCGTAGGTAATACAGCCACCATAGCTTTCATCCAAGCTGTTGGTGCTTCCCCTACTTTAAAATGCTGTTAAACAAAATCCTCCAGAACGTTTTCACTTTCTTCCCTCTTAATTTCCACAGGAATATAATCTGTTCCTGGAGACCTTCATGAGGATTGACTATACATCATTATTTTTATCACATTATCTACACTCTTAACTGTTAGTTGTGAGCCTCATCTGCCATCTACTTGGCATAATTAAGTCTTCCATAAATATTTTATTTGTGCCTTTTCTTGATTTCTACACTTCTCTGCTTTATACAAATTTTCATAAAATTTCCAAAATATCTCTAACCCTCTACAAGATCTCTAGTTATTTTTCTTGTTATATGCTCCCTAAGTCTGGCAACAACCCTTTCTACTTTATACTGCCTAACTCATTGTGCTAAAAGTTTTTGAGCTCTGGAATCATTATAAAAAATAGTTGCTTAACAACAATCTTTCTAAACTTGTGTATATTATCCGCATATTCCCTTATGTTTTCATTAGCACTCTTCCTTTGCACCTTTTCTTGTTTTGTGTGACTACCTTTATTCTGCAGTACATAAACTTTTGTCATCCCCTCTAAGTAACTTATCTTACTTCTTAATCATCTCTCTTTCTTTTTTATTTCTGTCCTATTTTTAAAGTCCATTTACATGTTATCTCATTCATTAACTTCTGAACAATTTTTTTATCTTCCCTAATAACTCTAGAAATATTTCAACTACCGATTCCTTAAATTCCTCCCTTTTTAACAGGTAGGTGTGAAACCATCAGTGTCTCTTTTTTGCTTCATTACCCTGAATTTTTATCTCAGTTTTATTGATAAATAATCTGAAATAGTTCTTAGATGTGTTTTGATGCTTTCAATTAAATGCAGATGTTCCTGTGTAATATAATTTCTATGTAGTTTAGCCCAGTCATTTTACCTTGGGAAATAATATGTAAACTCTGAGTTCCGGTTACTGAATTTACATCTTCCATACCAAATATTTCCAGAAAGTTCTTCACAAATCTACCCTCTTTTGTTATATTTCACCTCTAGGTCCCCGATACATGTTCAATATTGCAAATCAAGTTCCAGTCACCCCTTATAAGTAATATTCCCTGCTGAAAGATGATTTTTCTCAAAATTTTCCTAGGGTTACAATAGCCATTTTAGTGGAATATAAATACATGTTAGTGTAATCCTCCTCCCTTGCCAACAGCCCCTTAATGTCACAAATCTACCATTACTCTTATTTTTTCCTCTTCTATCACTTCTATAAAAAGGCCTTAGGGTCATCAGCCTTGTATACACCTATGAACATATTGGAGCCCCTCTATAATTACTCCCCTTTTCCTTTGTCCCTGATATTTTACTAAATATCCATCCTTTCTTGTTCAAACTCACATGCTCATTTCTTTCCCAATGTGTCTCCTGCAGCATTGCTATTTGTACTTTGGATTTCTTACTATAATTCAAGTATTTTCTTTTTATATACACATCTGCGGCTTTTTACTTTCCAAGATAATATGAATAGTGTATATGACAAACAACTATTTTTCCCACCTGACAGTTTTTTTTTGAATGTGCATTTTCTACTTTTGTATTGAATGCACAAACTAATGTTTGGCAAGCAGATCTTTTGTACAGTTGTTTCTTCTCATCTCAGTTTGAATCTGTCACATTTTACAATACTTTTTGTTTTAATGGAAATCCCCAAATAAAAACATTTTCAAAACAACCCCTTCTATTATCTTAAAACAAATACAGAAAACTATGTACATGTTCAAAAAATTAAGATGAACCCTCCAGATAGTAAGTGCCCCAGATCAACAGCTGTACTCACAGGAATTACCTAACATAAATTTAAGGTTACCCATGCTGAATGGGATGCTACAGTCTGTGTCCCCACTTACAGTAATTGTTGTATGTTCTTTTATATTAATTTCCCTCCCGGGTGTGAAAAACAGCTTGTATGCTTTCACACAACATTATTTTTTAGTCCTAAGAAAAAGTGCACCGGTTATTGTTAAATAAAACTAAATTGTACACTGTTCTGTTAAATCCATTAACATATTAAGGCTGCTAAGGAAACTGCTATCTTTTATTCACTCCCATAATTTCAAACCTTATTTTTCACTAAACGTGTTGCTATTTTATCCTTAAAATTTGCATTTCCCTCAACAAAGAATGCTCAGAGCCCACAAGATTAATTGCATGCACCAGCAGACAGCTTGTCTACATAGAAACATACTCAGCAATGAATCTTTGAAAATTTCACTCGGAACAAAATGTACAGCTTGCCTCCAGCTGTATCCTTCTTTTTTTAAACAAGAAACATCTTTATTAAATTATCACTTATAACATAGTCAATCATACATTTATATAAATGAAAACAAACTATATTGGCATAATCTCACTTGCAAGCATTTTATGTCACAAACCATATTGACACAACTTTAGTTACAACCACTATATATCACTTATAATCTACCCAATCAAACATTGCACATCTCATTTAAGTCCTGCCTTCTTTTAAACCTCATTCCTCTCCTGTATGTATTGTTTGTGTAATTTGCTCCTACCCTTTTCTAAGGAACCAAATTCCAGTTGTTTTATCAATGTTACTATATTCACTACTTCTAGTACAGTTGATTTAGACTTTGATTTCCATTTTCTAGTAATTGCTTTATTGGCAGCCACCATAACTAGACTCAGAAAGGCCTTACTATGTCTAAGCAATTTCAATTTTGTATCACAGCTCAGAAAAATCATTTCCCTAGTTCCACCAATTTGCTCACCCAGTATCACTGACAGAGTAGTCTGCAGGGAATTCTTAAAGTCTGCCAACTCATTACCCTCCCAGAAATTATGTTCCCAGTAACCTCTGACTTCCCCATCACACCTCCAACATTTGTTGTCTACCTGAGGATCAATTATCTGGACTCTAACTGGGATATAAAAATATGTATGTAAAATTTTCTAAGCAAAAATCCTAAAACTCTTAGATTTTGTTGAATATTTGAGACATACATATATCCCCCATTGTTTCTCTCTTCCCAATCCTAACATCCTCTGATTGATTCTTAGAGTTATTAGTCAATATTATAGATTCTCTGCTAATTATTCATTTTTAAAGGCAGCTTCTGTTCTAGAATCTACTAAAAACTCTACCAGTGCTGGTCTTTCATTTAGGACCACTATTTTTTTTTCTGTTTGCCTATACTCTAATACCAATCATTGATAGGGAAGACAATCTCTAACCTGCCATCCAAATAAATTATTGTTGTCTTCCCATTCTATTACCTTTCCCTTTCTAGTCATTTGCTCCCAATACCTTGGTTCCTTTGCCAGTTTTTCTCCAATAAGTTCTAGCCCCCTCTTGCCTATTGTCTGTATCCCTAATTGCAGTCATCCCTTTCAGCAGAATCTCCTTTCTTCATTCTCATGTTGGCTTAGTTCTTAGAATACTTTCTGTTATTTTATGAATATAATATTCTGTATGATTATTGTTTTTCTCCTTAAAAGTCTGCATCCAAAATCCAAGTCTCCCCATTGTTTCTTCCCTATTTCATCATCACCCCTTTCCACTTTAAATTATATATATATAAATAATAATGAATTATTTATATATTTGCTGGCAGAATTTTGTTTTCTGATCTGTGCTGAAACTTTTTTCTCCCACCCTTCCACTCTATTGCTGTTGTGTTCTTAAAGTTGGTAAAACTGGTCTAACAGCTTTTGTGTTATCTGAATGTCTCAAGGCTTGGCTTTTGTCTTGCTGGTATAAATATTGCCGTTTTGCAAATCCCTGCATATCATTACTAGAATATCTTTGTGTTCTGACTGACTTCTCAAACAATCTGGAAATATAGAGCTGATAAGTATATTTTTTGCCACTTTAACTGTTCACAGCTCAGCACTGTCTCTATTTTTGCTTGACTGAATTATTTATATAATTGCTGACAGAATTTTGTTTTCTGATCTGTGCTGAAACTTTTTTTCACCCACCATATTGCTGTTGTGTTCTTAACGTTGGTGGCTTTTGCAGTTGCCCTCCCCTACTGTAAATTTGATCTGGGACACTCCTCCCAGTCCCATCTCTATAGCTCATTCTACCTAATACAGTGATAATTTGGGAAGGCCAACCTCCTTAGTCCCTTTACCTTGAATGATCTTCTGTTCCTGCTCTCTCTCTCTTTTTACTTTATAAAAAAATACACTTTATTCAGCTGCTTATATTTTTCTAATTTGTGTTTCTTCCTACTACTCTGATACTTCATCTTGCTTTGCTTTTTCCTGTTACTTGCTGCCTGGTCTCTAAAGTGTCCAACTGCATCTTTTCTGTTGCATTTATTACTGCTTGTTTATAGCCTATCTAAATTAAGTGTTATTCTAAGTGCTATGTTTTGGTTTAAGCACTTGGGCTTTAAGCCCACCCCTTAGCTCTCCCTGGGCTTCCTCCCTCAGATTCTGATAAATATGGATGGACAATTTCCTACAGTTTCTCCTGCCAGTCTGGTTGATATGGACATCCTGAGACAGTGTAGCAAATGACTCATGTACAACCATCTACTACCACCTAGGAATACAATTTGTGAGAGATGCAATTATATTAAGAACCTAGAGTCCAAGCTCTTTCCCCATCAAGTCAGTATATCTGCCACTGAAAAGGTTGTCAACACAATCACTACACTTTAAACACCACCCATACCTACACAACACAGACAACATATTAGTCAATAGGAGACTCCATTGTGAGACACACAGATGTGCTTCTCACCAAGCTGGATAAGGAGAAATTCATGGTTAGTTGTCTGTCAGGTGCCAGAATATGCCATGTCACATATGTGCTCAAGTCTCTCAACAACAGGTACTGTTATGACTCTGTCATAGTCCATGTTGGCGTGAATGACTTGAGATGTACCTATTTGAATTATATGAAGAGAGACATGATTGAGCTTGCTAATTATGTGTCCAAGGCAGGTATATCCCTAGCCTTAAGCAGCATTCTGCTGTCATCCAGAATGCCTCAGTACAAACAGAAAATTATTGACTTTAACAATTGGCTTAGTTTCTAGGGTCATTCCAGGGGGATATAGTACCTGACAGCCTGGGAAGATATGCTCAACAGACCATAATGCTTTGCCAGAGCTTCTGGCAAAGGCTCTTGCCTCCCCTATAGTGCCTTTAAAACTAACAACATAAAAATTTCAACAAAACACCAATCAAAGGTCATGCTGCTAAACACTAGGAACATGAAGCATCACTCATTGCAAGAATTCCTAACCCTGGAAAATGCTGACATCTATGCAGTCACAGAAACCTGGTTCAAAGCTGCGGAGAGCACCCCAGCCTTACCTGGTTACTCATCCTATCATACATTCAGATCCCAAACTGTGGGCAGTAAAGCCAAAGGAGGTGGAGTTTCAATGTACATTAAAGACATACACACCTCCAGGCTGGTTAAACAGTATGACACACAGGAGACAGTCCAGGTCGTATATTAAAGCTTCTATTCTCAAATTTGCCATTAATTGGCTGGATCCTAATTTCTCATCTGCATGGAAATGCCTTCATACAATCATTTTCTTAAATGAAAACAAATTAGCTGGTAATCTCTTAATAGATAACCAAAATGTCAATCTGTGGTATATATTTGGCATTAATTTACAATATAATATTGCAAAACCTACCAAAGTAAACATAATAAACAATATTTATAGTAATATCAGAACATTTATAAACTCAAACTTAGATGTAAAACTCTGGTGGGATCTATTAATCCCCTTCAGGATTACTAAATATTATACCAACAGAATTCACAAAAATGTCTTCAAAGACTGGGATTCAAAACAATTCATTTGTTGCCAACACTGCATAAAAGACTTAACAGTATTACAGACTCATTAAATAAAAAAATATTTATAATATCTCAGACTCTGATTGGATTGTCTTAAATAGTATTCTTTCTCATGCTCAAGCCCTTTGTAGTATAATAAATAACTCTTCATTTAAAACTAAACCTAAGATGATTTTTTATATTCAAAATCTGATATACAACAATCTGAATTGGCCTAACTTAATCTCCAATCTTTACAAAATCCTAATAAACTATAAAACTATACCCAAACAAAAATTTTGGAAATTTATTGATAAAGGTCAAATTTTAAATTTATCTCCAGAAGTCAAATCCAACCTACTATACTCTGTGAAATTAACTTCCAATCTACAAATGTGGAAAATCTTTAAGTGGAAATTCTTACACATAGCTTTTTATACTCCCAACAAAGTAGCTAAAATACAATCATCTGCTACTGTTTGTTGGAGATGTTCTGTGGAATGTTCTGCTGATTGGGAACACATTATTTATGGCTGTAATAAAATTAATAAGTATTGGGTTGACATTGGTAAATGTTGTCAAGCTTTATTCTCAGATACATTTATTTTATCCAAACCCCTAATTCTATTTAATGTAAATGTCATGAATACTATGACAAGAAACAATTTTTATCTCCTCTTGACTATTTTAGCAGTGGTAAGAAAACGTTTAACTAGAAAATTGAAATCATCTGCATCACCACCTTTGAAGAGTTTTTATTATTGGAAGAATCTGCTCTCACATAAATAAAAGTCAAGGAAACAAGAATTTATCCCAGGAAATGGACTGATAATCCTTGGAACAAAGTTCTTGGTTTAACAGAAACTCACTCTTTAAGCAACTCATTCTTTACAGGGTGCACTGTGGTTACATTTTTGAAGTTCAGAACATATAACACAGTTTTTCTTACATTTAGTTTTCTTACATTTGTAAAACAGCCTGTGGATTATATTAATATTTACAATGACATAGAATTATCTACAAAATTCTATCTAGCTGGGCTGGCAACCTTTAAGTTTTTCACATTTCTCCCTCCTCCTTGAGAACTTAAGCTAGTTTTTCAAGTGACCCTTGAGAAACATTGCTTGAGAGGGTTAGGTCTATCTGAGTATAAATACCCCATTCCCTGTCTTGAGAACCCATCTGCATTGACATTGCTAATTCCACTGCGGTGCTGCACTAACATATATGCTTACAACCCTAGGCTCCATCTTAGCAGCTTAGCATTTTGCTAGATGGCTCAGTGTAACCATGTTAGGGGATAGTGATCTTTAACTATAGTGAATTTCCTTCCATACATATATGGCTGAAGTTTCTGCAGTGCCCACACTATGGTTAGATATTCCTTTTCTACAGCTGCATAGCATTCATCCCTGAGTTGGAGCCTATGACTGAGATAAACCACTGGGTGCTCTTCTCCCTCTGAAGAAATCTGTACAGCCCCTACCCCATGGTTCAAACCACCCACCTGCACAACAAATTATTTGCTTTAATCTGGACTGGCTAACACAGGGGGTCCTCCCAAAGCTTCTTTAAACTTTTGGAATTCCTGCTCACATGCTGGCCTCCACACTACCTTATCTGGCCTGTTTTTCCTTGTCGGGTCTGTAAGGGGAGCAGCTATGGTACTATAACTGGGGACGAACTTTCTGTAGTACCCTGCTGTCCCTAAGAATGCTCTCACCTGCTTTTTGGTAACAGGTGCAGGCCATGCCTTAATGGCTTCTGCTTTACAGGTTCTGGCCTGATCTTACCACTCCCCACTCTATGTCCCAGGTAGGAGACCTCTGCCATACCCACCTGACATTTGCTTGGCTTAATGGTCAACCCTACCCTCTGTAGTCTGCCCAGCACCTCCATGATATGTTGAAAGTGTTCTTGCCAGGAATGGCTGTAGATGGCAATATCATCTAGGTAAGCAAGGGGAAACCCTCCTGCTCCTGCTAGGATATGATCTATCAGTCTCTGAAAAGTTGCTGGGGAATTTTTCATCCCAAAAAGCATTTTTGTAAACTCACACAAGCCAAAAGGAATCACAAAGGCTGACCACCCTTTAGCACTGGGAGTCAAGGGCATCTACCAGTAACCCTTGGTAAGATCAATGGTGGTAAGATACTTAGCCCCACCCAGCTGCTCTAGGATCTCATCTGTCCTAGGAATGGGGTAAGCATCTGACTCTGTGTGACTATATAAATTCCTGTAGTCCACACAGAACCTGGTGCTGTCATTCTTCTTTGGCACCAGCACCACCAAGGAGGCCCAGGGGCTGTTGGACTCTTGAATGAACCCTAGTTCCAACATTTCCTGTATCCCTTCCCTCAGAGTCTGAATCTCTCAGGCACCCTGTAAGGGACCTGCCTAATAGGCCTTTGGGGTCCTTTATCCACCCAGTGCTGCACCAGGTGGGTGCACCCTGGTTTACAAATTAACATGTCCCCAAACTCCTGTAACACTGCTCAGATTTCTCAAACCTGGGTAGGAGATAGCTGCTGGAACATTGCTACCCCTTCCACTGAGGTGTCAAGCTGAGCCTCACTGAGGAGATCAGTCACCAGATTTCCCTCAGACTCCTGCAATCCACTGCAAATACTCAGCACAAGGGCCTCCCTGTCATGGTAAGGTTTCATTATGTTAGCATGTTACAAGGTGTGCCCCTGCCTCCTGCCTAGCAGTTCTACCATGTAGTTAACATCACTTACCTTTCTTATCACCTTGTAGGATTCCTCCCAGGCTGCTTGCAGCTTGTTGTGTCTGACAGGAATGAGAACCATTACCTGCTGCCCTATAGCATACTCTCTAACTGGAGCATTCCTCTCATACCAGACCTTTTTCTGATGTTGGGCTCTTGCCAGGTTCTCCTGGGCCAAGTCCATGATTTCCCTGAGCCTTGTCGTGAGGTTTAGGACATATGCCACAACAGACTCCTTGTGAGATTTACACTCACCTTCCCACTCATCATGAATTAAATCTAGAGGCCCCCTTACCCCATGCCAGTACAACAACTCAAAGGGTGAAAAACCTGTGGATTCCTGGGGAACCTTTCTGTAAGCAAACAGATGGGGCAAATATTTGTCTCACTCCCTCTTAAACTGGTCTGCAAATGCCTGTAGCATGGACTGGAGTGTAGAGTTTGACCTCTCAACAAGACCATTAGTCTGGGCATGGTAGGGGGTGATCTTCAGGTGCTTCACCGCACAGTACTTCCACGGACAAGCCAGCAGGTCTGACATGAAATTGGCACCTCTGTCAGTCAGTATTTCTTTTGGGAAACCTACCCTGCTGAAAATCTCTAACAAAGCATTTGCCACCTTTTCTGCTTCAATGGACAACAAAGCCACTGCCTCAGGGTATCTTGTAGCATAGTCTACTACCACTAGAATATACTTTTCCCCTGTGGAACTTGGGATACTCAGAGGCCCCACAATATCCTTAGCTACCCTCTGAAATGGCTCCTTAATCACAGGCAAAGGCATCAAAGGAACTCTCACCTTGTCTCCTTCCTTGCCTACCTTTTGGCATGGCTCACAGCTCCTACAGTATCCTGTTACATCTCTGGAAATTCCAGGCCAATAGAAGTTCTGCATAATATGTCTCTTGGTATGTTTTATGCCCATATGACCTGCAAAAGGAATATCATGGGCTATGGATAGAAGCGCCAAATGGTAGGCTCTAGGCACTACCAACTGCTGTATTCTCTCACGTTCTATCCCTTCCTCAGGGGTCCACACTTTATACAGTATCCCTTTGTCCCAGTATACAGATTCCCCCTTTCCTTGAGAATCAGGTGCCTCAATAGCTACCTGCCTCAGTCTTGTAAAATAGGGTCTGAGAGCTGAGCCTGTCTCAACTCTCTCTTTGTAACCCTTCCCAGCTCCCCTTCTACAGGACGTCTGGCATTCTCTGACAGTGGTGCCTCACGTCAGCCTGGGTACTACTACTCACCTCTGCTCTTGCAGTCACTCTGTCCAAGGGACCATCAGTACCCACAAGCAGTGGTGGCTCACCTTCAGTCTCACTGCTACAGCGTAGCTCCCTCGCAGAATTAACTACCTCACCAGTCCTGGCTGCAAGTGTGCGGTCTGTTTGGGTCTCCCCCAGGCTACCAGACCCACATGCTTGTCTCCAAGCCTGACTGTATGGAACTGCATGACTACATGGTACTGCATTATCAAAATCATTCCCTATCAGGACATCTGCAGGGATATCTTCAAACACACCTACTTGCTGGCTTCCTTTTCCACACACACAGTCAAGGTGAACACTAGCCAATGGTATTTGGAATGGGGTCCTTCCTAAAGCTCTGACTGGAGCAGACTGCCCAGGCAAGTAGTGTTCCTTTGTAACCATTGAAGGCTTCACAATGGTTATGTCAGAGGCTGTGCCTGTCTTAGCAATGGTCTCTTTGACATTCACTATGATAGAATATAACCTCTTGTGGTAGTTTGGTACCCTTGTTGTCTCAAGACAACCTACTGTTGGCATTTTGTCTTTCCCACTTACTGGCTCCCTCACCTTTTGTTCCCCACCTTGCCTCTGCAGACATCTATATGCCACATGGCCCCAGTGGTTGCATGCAAAACAGTTAACCCTAGGTCCTGGATGTGTACCTGGACTAGTGGCTTCCCCTGCTAATATCAAATTCTGTTGGGGCAGTCTGGGCTGCCCAGCATGTTTTCCTTTAGACCCATGAGCAGCACTGCATATCCCTTTCCTGTGCAGTGATGCCCTGCTTTGTAGGTATAAGTCTTCCTTCTTCCCCAACTCATCTGAAGTAGCACATTGTCTATCAGCTAACCAGATCCTCATGTCCTCAGGCAAAGTGCTAAAGGCTTGTTCCTTCACCAAAGGGTCAGTCAGCCCTTTAAAGGTGGTAATCTGACATCCTTTCACCCATCTATGAAAATAAGTGCTCAGTTCAGCAAAATATTCACACACACTTTCATCTGCCTTGCGTCTGTGCTCACGAAACCTTTTCCTATAAGTTTCAGGTGTTAGCTTAAAAAATTCTAACAAATAATTCTTAACAGCATTATGGTTAAAACAGTCAACATCAGATAATTTGGAAAGTACATTTACAGCTTTGCCATGGAGTAAGGGGGAGTCAGGAACCATACCCAGAACCTTTAGTCAACATCATACTGTTTACATACCCTCTCAAACACATGAGTGAAACTATCAAAATTATCCCCCTCTGTAAACTGGGGAAGAAATGTACTGATCTTTTGTGCTTCTGGCATTCCGGTTACTCCCTTCCCCATTACCTCCATGACTCTAGCGAAGAGTCAGCATCTCCCTTCTTATGCTGTGTCTGCCTCTCCTTCTCCACAGCTTCCATTTCCAAATGCCTGGCCTCCAACTCATCTCTTTTGCTTCAGATGGATTTTTAAGTCCTCTGCAGAAAGGTTGAGCTGTCCATTCTCTGAGTGTTGTACATGTCCAGTCTGATCATCCTTCTGATTGCTGTTTTCTGATGCAGCTGTGACCAAAGCTGCAATCATGTCTGCCTTAGTCAGGTTTCCATGCACCAGTCCTTTAGCCTGGCTCATCTCAGCCAACTGGCTCCTTGTCAGCTTGCCATACTCTTCTGCTGACATGCTCGCCTGCTCTCCCTGACTAACTAAGCTAACAAAAGAAATAAAACAATTGTGATCTGAACTCTGAGTGTTCATTGCATGGCTGATTTAGAGTACAAAAACGCCTTCAGTCATCACTGTACAAAAGCTACAGGAATTCACTATCCACACCACAACAAGCCAATTAGTATATGATGTGGCTAACTCACCACTATCAAATGATTAATATTTGATGTGAATATCCCAACATTTCCAAACAATTAATATGTGATGTGGATATCCCACCACTGCCAAACAATTAACATGTGATGCCCATGCACTGGCCCAGTAATCAAGGAGCCTCAATCCTCACCACTAACACCAGTGATGGGCGTGCACAATAGCAAGTGCACACACAGTAAAGTACAATTTCCCTTAAGAGCACACAGAGATCACAGTCAGTCTGAGGCTGGTTTCTCCCTTTCTCTCCAGATCCCCAATAAGACTCCCCACTGCCATAGCTATAGTGTCCGGATCTCAGCCTAGTGGTCAAGCTAAAACCTCCAGCACTCTCTCTGTCCAACCAGTGCTTCATGTCCCTACCCAAGTAGCTGACACACACACACACTTTAAGATTTGATTTATATACAAACACACATACGCTACTGGGGAAGGCTGGCACAGGTTTTCCAGCTGTGCCTCCTTTCTGCCAGGCTATAAGGTAATAATTATTGCCACCAACCACTAATATCAGCTACTAATAAGACCCTTATCAAAGGGTGTCCAATTTTACTGTGCAATACTATTATCCAATTAGTAATTGTGACCAGAACTTTTAAGGCTATTGGAGTGGCTTATGCAGTATCACCAAACACATGTAAGTACTCTAGAGCTTAAATTATCTCTACACAAAACAGCCACAGTTGAAAGGTTTAAAATATTTAATAAAAAATAAAATCACAAGACAAATCTTCTCAATTCAACACAGTGGTAGTCAAGAGTTCAGAGATTACAGGAAAATGTTTAAAATAATACTGTAGAATAGTCTGACATAAATATAGAAAAGAGCAAGTCCAATCTTACTATTCTCTATTTCTAAGAGAAACACTAAAGTCTAACATCCTACTTACATACAGAGCAAGCAAGTGCTGGTGAGTGGATGTTCTGAAGACAAATGCAAAATGCTATCTCTTTCTCTCTGCAATCTCTTAAATTGATAATACATCACTGCTGACTCATTTTAGATTACATCATTCTTGACACTTCTCTGGTTCCCAGGCTACCAGAACTCTAAATTTACATTTCTTAGTAAGCTTGCACCTGGTCAGGAAGCCACAGCAATAAAAGACATTATACATGTAAAATCTAGCAATTAACTCTTGTCCTAAGACAATAGAAAGAATCCCTTCATCCAGACATTCTGTCTCTGAGCTTTGAGATCAAACAGTCATAAAATGCTTTACTTTATCAGCATTCTTCCAGCAGGGTACACCGTGGTTACAGTTTTGAAGTTCAGAACATATAACACAGTTTTTCTTACATTTAGTTTTCTTACATTTGTAAAACAGCCTGTGGATTATATTAATATTTACAATGACATAGAATTATCTACAAAATTCTATCTAGCTGGGCTGGCAGCCTTTCAGTTTTTCACACACCATGTTGCTTCCGTTGTATGGAAAGCCTTCTACATGGCCCACTCTCTCTTAAGGTACCCAAATGCCTTGTCATCTAATTAGTGATGGGCATGAATGGATGAACAAGATTCCCACTGTCCGTATGTACTATCTAGTGAAACTACAGCCAAGAGAATGGGCTTGGCAGAATAAGTGGGTAAAGAAGACCCTGTTGAGCTTGACTCTAGTCTGGCACAGACTAAACACTGTCAGATTTTCCAAATTTCTTTTTTGCTGACATCTAGACTGTGTTATTACTAGCCAGTAACTGAACTTTACCCCAGGATAGTTTTAATGGCACTCCTTTTTTTCCAGTTTTTGTTTTCACAATGGGAGAGCTGAAGTTAAGCTGTTGAACAGTATGCAGCTATCTCGGAAATCTACCTCTTTATTAATATCAACTACAACTTCTCCTCTGATTAGTAAAATTATGTCTGACCTGTACATAAAACTAAAGGTCTAAATGCATTTTTACTTCTTGATCTTACTACTCATATTCATAAATATCAGCTTCCGTTTTCTCAGTTTTGGTATTACGTTTTATTCTCTTTCAATGTATCATTAACTGCAATAAAAGTTTTTTAGTCCATACTCATAAATACTTCATCTTATTGTGTCCACATAAATATAGATGTTGCTGAACAAATTTGTGTGAGCACATAATTTGTAGCTACAGTCTTTGTTTTATCTTCATTAATTTTATATCCTAAAAATACTTTAAACTGTCTCAAAATGTTCCACAACACTGAAATGTTTTTTTTTCTGAATTTATCAAGTACAAAATAATATCTGCCAATACGTCCAATGTTTCTTGATTACCATGTAAATTATATCCTTGAATTTCTGAGTCCCTTATTTTATTTGCCAATGTCTCTATAAAGCAAACGACAAATGGGAAAGAGGACATCTGGTTCCTGTTTCCAAACAACTTATCAGAGAGGTACCCATCCACTTTTAATTCATACCTCCAATCCTCCATATCTAATTAATCTTATCATTCTATCACAGATGCATAGGCTTTCATTGCCATACTCATAAAATCCCAGCTTACTCTGTTGAATGCTTTCTCTGCATAAAGACCCACAAACAACAGTAATAATTTCTTACATTATGCTTCCCTCTGGATCATCATTGTCCTATTAATCTTGTCAAATGTTTGCCTCCCCTCCACAAAGCACACTGATCCATGTCTATCAATGTTCATAATGCCTTTGCGATTCTTTTAGCTAGCATCGATATAAACACTTTTTAATGATGCTTTAAAGTTGAAGGGTGTCTGTATGAAGCTGGGTCTGGTGGGTCTTTACCTTCTTTCAGTAAAACAGCCATCAAAGCTTTCTTCCAATATATAGGCACTTCCCTCCTTTTAAAATGCTATTAAACAAAATCTTCCAGATTTTATCACTTTCTTCTCTCCAACTTCCAGACATTGTCAGGAGTACTACCTATTCCTGAAGACTTCCTTGCCTATTGATTATAAATCACCATTTTTCTCTCATCTCGTCCTATCTTAAATATTAGTTGTTGACCCTCATCTTCCTCTAGCATTGGCATAACTGACAAAGAAAATTGGCATAACTAAGTCTTCCATAAATATTTTCAGTTGTGCTCTTTCTTGGCTTCCATATTTCCAAAATATCTTTAATAGTGGTAGATGATTCTCTGATTATTTTTCTTGTTGGTGTTGTTGTATGTTTGGTGACAACCATTTCTACTTTCTGTTTCCCTAGTGATTGTGCTAAAAGGTTTTGTTTTCTGGACTTATTGAAAAACTTGCTTAATAGAAAGCATTCTAAACTTATGCATGTTTTCTTTAACAAAAAAGATCTTTATTAAATTATTACTTATGACATAAGCAATCATACGCTGATATAAATGAAAACAAACTATATTGACATAAACTAAACTTATGCATGTTATACAAATGTTTTTATTTTCTCTTTGGCACTCTGCAGTTGCTCTTCTTCTTATGTGAGAACCCCCCCATATTCTGTAATACTTTCACCTTTGTCACCCCCTCTAAATAATTCCTATTACTTCTTAAATATATAGTTTCCTTTTACTTCTACCATATTTTTCAACTCCATTTTCATTTTATCCCATTCACTTGCTATCCATTCTGAAGAAATTTCTGTCTTCTCTATTAACTCTTGAATAATTTCCACCACTAATTTCTTAAAACACCCGTTTTTAACGGTTGGTGGGAAAAGTGCCAATGTTTCATTTTTACTTCATTTTCCTGCATTTTTATCTTAGTTTTTATTGGTGCATGTGTGGTCTGCACTGCTCTGAATATCACTCATTTATGACTGCATTTAATTTTGTTTTGAAGCTCTTTATTTAACGATTGATCACTTCTATTTTGTATCTTATTTTAGTATTACATTTGTTTTGTTTGAAGTTTCCTGTTCTGTTGAAGTTCTAAGAGTTCTTCACTAGGGTCAGTTAAAAAAATGTTACCAAAAAATTCCTTTCCAAACTGTGAATAGCATCAGTTAATTAGTGGGGGAGCTGAGAAACAGTATTGCTCTTTTATTTAGAAATATCTGTATTTAGCTGAAGTGCTTGTGTGGTCTGCATTGCTCTGAATATCATTCATCTCTGACTGCATTTGATTTTGATTTGAAGCTCCTTATATAAGGTTTGATCACTTCTATCCTGTATCTTATTCTAATATTACATTTGTTTTTGTTTTTGTTTTCTCTTCTGTTGGATTTTAAGAGTTCTTGTAGGGTCAGTTAAAAAAGTTACCAAAGAATTCCTTTGCAAACTATGAATAGTATCAGTTAATTAGTGGGGGGAAGCTGAGAAACAGCATTACTCTTTTATTTAGAAATATCTGTTTTTAGCTGAAGTGTTTGTGTGGTCTGCATTGCTCTGAATATCACTCATGTCTGACTGCATTCTTCCCCCTTCCACCCAGTCTTTGTTGTGTTCTTAAATTTGGTGGCTTTTGCGTTGCCTGCCCCTACTATAAATCTCATTTTGGACACTCCTCCCAGTCCCATCTAATCAGCTCATTCTACTGAGTAGAGAGAGATCATTTGGGGAGGCCAACCCCCTTTGTGTCTCAACTTTGAATTATCTTGTTTCATCCCTTCCCACTTAACCTAAAAAGCACTTTATTCATTTGCTTTTACTGTATTTGTGTTTCTTCCTACTTTATTAAAACCCACCCCTTTGTGTCTCAACTTTGTATTATCTTGTTTCATCCCTTCCCACTTAACCTAAAAAGCACTTTATTCATTTGCTTTTACTGTATCTGTATTTCTTCCTACTTTATTAATTTATTTTGCTTTTGCTGCTTGTTCTTAAAAGTACTCAATTGCATTTATTCTGCTGCAATATTACTGCTTATTAGTAGCCTGATTAAATTGTAACAGTTATTCTAAGCCTTTTGGTTTAAGCA
The DNA here is from genome assembly GCF_019279795.1 of Protopterus annectens. Lineage (NCBI taxonomy): Eukaryota > Metazoa > Chordata > Ceratodontiformes > Protopteridae > Protopterus > Protopterus annectens. Next base: position 842,103,818 of record NC_056725.1, on the reverse strand, counting down.
CTTGGGCTTCAAGCCAGTTGTTTTACATTAAGGGTTGTGATCTACGCTGTTGTGGCAGGAGAGGTAGCTTATGTCCTTCTAAGTTGAGAATTGCTGGTTGAAGGCTTAGTGTCTGTTATTCTAAAAGTGCCTTAGTTCTGGTTTAAGCACTTGGGCCTCAGGCCAATTATTTTACATTAAGAAGGCTTGCGGTCTACACACTTGTGGGAGGAGAAGGTAGATTCTGCCCTTCTGAGCTGGGAATTGCTGGTTGAAGGCTTATTGTGACTGATTATTTGAACTGTTTCTCTCTGAAATTAGTGTGCCTTGTTTGCTGTAGCATAGACTAGATCCAGACCTGCTGAATTTAGCTTTTTTGTATAACTTGAGCACTAATCCAGGCCATCTTTTTTGGAGAGGGTTCCCCTGCACCCTAATGGCAGGAGTGTGCAGTTAGAACTTGTCTGATTGAGGACTGCTGAAACAGGGCTCAGTTTTGAGCTTTTTTTATTGGTTAATTGGTTAATTTGTTTAAATCAGTTTGCTCTTGTTTGCTACTGTTATATTTAAGTGTTTATCTGTTCTCCTGTGTTAAATTGACCTAAACAGAGTTGAAATATATTTAGCATAGTCTGGTTACAGGTTTTGCTCTATCCAGATTTGTTGGTGTGATTCCTGTGTTTCCTGCTACTCCATCTTGTGTTGGCCAGGGCCTGCCTGCACTTAGCCGAGGTAAGTGAACTGGTTGGAACTGGTCTGGCATAGGGTGTTGAGCTAAGACCTCAGGGACAAGGGTTGATTGGTCAATTCCAGTGTTTCTATTTTACTTTCATTTTTGTGTTTTTTAAACCCAACATTTGCATGGGTTTCATAGGTTCATAGATTAGTACTAGGCTAACTGCCCTTGTGGGCCATTTTCAACGTAGCCAATTACCCCATGTGAGAATCAAACCCTTATGCCAGCCTCCCGCCCTGTCAGGCTAATTTTGTTTTATCCTTGAATTCATAACAAACTAAGTAGCTTAAGGTATTTTGCTGCACTTTCCAAAGCAATTGTAGCAAGCCACTGGAGATGCATACATTCCCATTGCTATATACATGTTTTCAGTGCAAAAAAAAGTGTGCTGCTTTGGCTTTTTACTTTGCTAGCATTGGTGACTTGAATTATTGCTTGAACCAGAAAAGTCCTATCATAACATCTTTTTAGACTAAAATTAGTATATAGATTACTGTTACAGAGGTTTCCTACTGAAAATGCACATTGTCTATTGTGTTTAGCAAGTGGAATGCCATACTTTGAAAATGAACTTGCTTATGCTGTAGTACTGAAGCTACATTTATCAGGTTAATGTATTTTGCAGCCATTTAGAGAACATGACATGTTTTCATAGAAAACTGAATTAAGAACTTCACTGAGATGGTATACATACAGTGTCACACTATAGGCTTTCTGGTATAGAAATAAAGTGTTTTGTACTTAATTTCATTAATAATGGCCTGTCCAGTATTAGAAGAGCTCCAACCTGTCCCCCACATCATTGGGGGGTTGATAAATGGAACTGGAAAGACCATGGACCTGTGCTATTCAGACACCTCCACATCAGTAACAGTGCACAGCATAATATACTCTGCCCTAAGTGAAGGTAGAAGAGAGCTGTATTCCCTGTAAACATAGCAAACATATATTGTCAACTAGATGTTGTAGTGCAGGAAATACAACAAATATCTTCATAGCTGAAGACAACTGGATTTTGTTTACAGAGAATACTTTACAAGTGTATACAAAATCCCATTGGATACCCCACATAACATAATTCTGAAGGTGTTAGCTTTAGGTAACATGGACAGGCAAGACAAATTAAAAAGCAGCAAGGCAAACATCTTGCTTTTACAGGGTAGATTGTAAATTTTTTATGTAATGTACTTAGTATATAGTGGAGCTTTTCTCCTCGGGCCTCTGCTGAAAATGGACATGTATCCAGCCAGACTAGCCCGGTCAACAAATGTAAAATAAATAAATAAAATAAAATAAAATTCACCATCTCCACTACAGCTGATAATTAAATAGAATGTTGTTAAGTCTAGAGAGATATTGCATGCTCTTTTACCCACTGTTTAATAAGAGATGTATTTTGGGAATTGAACCTTAGCATTTACTATGGTTTAACTTCTTCCCTATGTGATATGGAAAGATAACTTGTAGCTGCCCTGACTACTTTCTGATTAAAGATTTTCTTATTATCTGTATTGCAGCATCTGCACTGACTCATGTTAGATATACTGCAATTCTGCAAAGATTAATTTGTGTCTGCACTCTGAACACTACCATGGGCTTATTTATGTTCCAAGACTGAGGCAGCACTAACCTTCTGTCAATTTTCCATTGCATGATTTAGGACAGAAAGTGGCTTGCAGAACTCATGTGAGTGCATCAGAAATACAAGTTTACAGAAAGGCATTCCTTACTACAAGTACCATTAGTGACTGGCTTCCAAGGATCTGTTCTGTAGTTTACTCCACTGTTCTTTCTGCTTTAGTCAGGTGCAGCTTGGATCCTCACACTGTGGTGGATTGAACCATTGTTCCAGTCTGTGTTGACAATGGTCTGCCACTCCTAACTACTATAGGCTGCGGCCTATAAATATGTTCTTCATTTATATTCTTGCCACAACACTGTTCTCTTTCTACAGTCTAACTTAGCATTAACTCTGCATATCTACCAACCCATTTTGGCTCATCCTTAACTCATGCTGATCTAACCATTTTCTATTGACCATTCTCACCTTTGGCCTACCCTCAAACTATTTTTTTCCTATATATTTGATCCCCTAACATTTTCCAACAATTTCCTGATGCATTTCCTCTCCTTCTCAGGAACAGCTGCAGTTTTCCTTTTTGGGCTTTCTGCATTGTGCTGTAATCATTCAAGCAATGATCTAGACTGCATTTCTACCTGGTCAGCTGAAAATAGGTTTTTGTTTGTTTGCCCATCGCACACTGTCGCTGTGCTGTTTTAACCCTTTGCAAGGTATCTCAGTTGCATATTTTCCCTTACCAACACTTCTGTCTAAGTGAGGCTCATGCCTGCAGCTACTGTATTGATTTTATCCATCCCTACTCACACCTATAGGTATCTCCTCAGGTAGTACCCACTGTACTATCCCTGACCTGTCTCCCACAGATTCTGATAATTACGGACGGACAATTTCCTATGGTTTCTCCTGCTATTCTGGTTGATATGAGCATGCTGAGACAGTGGTGTAGCAACTGCCTTATATACATAGCCAACCATCTACTACTACCACCTAGGAACACAATATGTGAGAGATGCAATTACATTAAGAACTAGAATCCTTGCTGTCTCAGTCACAAGCCAGTACATGTAGCACTGAGAAGATTGTCTGCACAAACACTACGAATACCACACCTCTAACACCACCCACATCTGGGCAACACACTTCTATATATGCGGGGATTCTCAACAAAACATACCTAAGCAAAAGAGACCTCCAAAGCAAAAACACACATGCACATCACAACCCACAGCACCAAGCATCACACATAGTACATACGTCTGTGTCTCACAGCCTCTAAGGCCCAGCCACAAATCCAACATACTAGTCATAGGAGACTCGTGAGACACACAGATGTGCCCTTCACCAGGCCAGACAAGAAGAAAGTCATGAAAAGTTGCTTGTCTGGTGCTAGAATCCACCATATCATGCACACACTCAAGTCTCAACAACAGCAACTGTTATGACTGTCATAGTCCATGTTGGTGTGAATGACTTGAAACGTACCTCTCTGGACTATATAAAGAGAGGCATGATTGAGCTCACTGAATATGTGTCCCAGGCAGTATGTCCCTAACCATAAGCAGCATCCTACCATCACCCAGAATGATGCCTCAATATAAACAGAAAATAATTGACTTTAACAATTGGCTTCGTTTCTGGTGTCATTTCAAGGGGATCCAGTACCTGACAGCCTGGGATGACATGATTGACAGACCATGATGCTTTGCTAGAGATGGCCTTATTCTGTCTCCTCTAGGTGTCATGTTTCCGGCAAAGGCTCTTGTCTCCCCCATAGTGCCTGTTTTAGGCAAAGTCATGAGCACAAAATTACCAACATGAAAAATTATTCTAAATGAAATTTAAAGGTCATGCTGCTAAGTGCTAGGAGTCTTAGCATGAAATTGCACTCATTGCAAGCATTCCTTGCCCTGGAGGAAGATTACATTTGCGCAGTCACTGAAACCTGGTTCAAAGCTGTGGAGAGCACCCCAGTCTTACCAGGTTACTCATCCTACCATACTTTCAGACCCCAAACGGAGGACTACAAAGCCAAAGGAGGTGGTGTTTCAGTATTTAACAAAGACATACACACCTCCAGGCTGGTCAAAAGGTATGATGCACAGGAGACACTCCAAGTGCAGTTAACTGTTGACAAAACACCTATTGAAATCATAGCTAGCTACACACCCCCAACCATGACTCAGGACACCCATTCATCCTATCTAGATTCAACCCTCTATCCTGATCCTGGGTGACTTTAACTACCCAACCATAGAGTGGAAGACCTAGTCTAGCCCAAACATGAATGCCCAGAGATTCTCAACTTCGTCAATGCCAACACATTGGATCAGCTGGTCAGCACCCCTACTAGAGGTGAAAATATCCTGGACCTGGTTCTAACCAACATGAGTAGCCACTGTAGCACCCCTATAGTGTCATCCTCCTTGGTAAGATCTGTCCCCTGACCCCCTCCCCCCTTGTCAGGGTCAAACAAAAAAAACTTTCCAAAGCTGACTACAATCTCCTCAGAGCAGGTATAAGCAGCTTCACAGCCACCATTCCTTCAGTTGGAACTAGCACTATTGTCCAAGCCTACATAAAAAAAAAACTATATGAGCACATAGCTGTATGGACTCATCAATACCTGACAGGACCAAATCATCTTCCTCAAGGAAGAGTAAACCTGTCTGGTGGACAGCAGCAATAAACAAACTCTATAATAAAAGGGACAAAATTGCTGTCTAGAACCAAGAAGGAACAGGTGCCAAGTTGGAAGCAATCTCTCCTTTGTCTGAACAAGCAAATAAGGTCACTGGGTGAAATCCTCGATTGAGTCCAAATTGGCCACATCCACTAAGGACATTCACAAGGCCTTCTTCACATATGTCCACAATCTCAAAGGTAATACCCAAATCTGCTCTGAACTGGTGGTCAATAACACCACATACACAAACAACACAGATATAGCCAACCTGCTGGCAGACACGTTCAGTGAAAACTTCATCCCCATCCCCCATCAGTAAACCAGGACATCCCCTGCAACTGTCCCCCTCCTCTCATCACCAGGGAGCAGGACTTAAATTCCCTCTCAAAGGCAAAAAATACAGTCTCCATGAGACATGATAACATCCCTGGCTGCACCCTACATGAACTTAGGCATGAGCTCTCAGCTCCATTAGGAACCCTATTCAACCAAAGCCTGAGCAGCGGCTTCATCCCAGCTGAATGGAGGACAGCCAGTATCATCCCTCTACACAAAGGTGGAGCATCCAGTGACCCAGGTAATTACAAGCCCATCAGCCTGACTAGCCTGATCTGCAAGGCCATGGAATACATTATCATGGACATTATAAACAAGGACCTTGACAACCTTCAAAAGTTTGACCCCACACAGTTTGGTTTGTCAAAGGGAGATCATGCCTGTTAAACTTGGTCAATGTCTATGAAATAGTCACCAAAGCCATGGATGAGGGGAAGATGATGCACACCACCTACCTTGAACTAGCCAAAGCTTTTGACACTATTCACCACTTAGGTATAATAGATAAACTCTCCCAGCTAGGCATCAACCCTTATGTTACCAGATGGGTAGCTAACTGGCTCACTGATAGAACCCACTCAGTCAAAATAGGGGAAGCCAGCTCTAGTAATAGACCCATAATGAGTGGTGTACCCCAAGGATCGGTCTTGGGGCCTCTACTGTTTGGGATATACTTTTCTGAGGTGCAAGCCAAAATCAGTGGTCTGTGGCTGACCAAGTGTGCAGATGACTGCAAACTGGGCACTGTCTTAAATTATCCTAATGATGTGAACATCCTCCAAGAGGGCCTTACCCAAACTAATGACTGGTGCCAGTTAATGCATCATTATCCTCTTTGGGGAAAATGGCATCCCCACTAATTATCACATTAATAACAACATACTAAGCATGCAATCAGTAGTGAGGGACTTGCACACCCAGGCTGATAGCAACCTGACTTTTAACCACCACATTGCCTCCATTGTACAGAAGGCTTTCTACATGGCCTACCTCATAAATAAGGGTATTTCATCCAGGAACATTGAGGTCATGACATCCCTGTACTCCTCCCTTATCAGATCCATTATTGAGTACAATGCCTACTTTGGCATGTACTTTACCAAGCACATGTGGTAGTTGGAGAGACCACAGGTGTTTCTGACCAGGAAAATCCAGGGTCTCAAACACCTATCCTATAAAGATAGGCTAAAGGCCCTGTCCCTCTACACAGTCTCGTACAGACTGCTCAGAGGTGACCTGTGTCTGGCATACAAGGCCATCTCAGACCCAGCCTTGATGGAGTTGCTGCATATCCGTAAGTCAAAGTCCACTCATGCAACCCACATGCAAGGCCCTAACCTGGTATGTGACATTAATAGAACTTGTTGGCAGGATAGATTTTTGTCCCAAAGACTCCCTCATCTGCGGAATAGACCCCTCTCCATGTCAAGCAGAGTACCTCTCTAGCCCTCTTTATGAGGAACCTAGACAACTGGATGGGAAACAGAAAATACACCCCTGGGATCCCACCTGTGTCCCTGCTGGGCAGGGGAATCAGGTGCTGACTTTGAGGGAACATGGACAAAATTCTTCACTAGGCTTATAAGGTCCTCTGGGCCAATAGTCTAGTATCATTCTATGAATCTATGAATCTATAAACAGTTAAAGGATCTCTGTATGTCAGAGCTTTCAATTAAATGTACATGGTTCTGTGAAATATAAATTCTATTCAATGTAGCCAAGTTATTGTACCTTGGGGAGTAATATGCAAATTCTGTCTTAGTTCCTATTATTGTTAATTCACATCATCCATATCAAATATTTTCATATGTTTCTTCAGAAATGCATCATCATTTTGTTATATTTCCTGTCACATGTCCTCTGATATATTCTCATTATTACAAATCAAGTTCCAGTCCCCACCTATAAGTAATATTCTCTGCTGAAAGACACTTATTTCTCCCCACATTTTCTTAAGCTCCAGAATAGCAGTTTTTGGCAGAATGTAAATACATGCCAGTGTAATCCTCCTTCTCCCTTGCCAGCAACCCATTACTACCACAAATCTACCATGATTGTCCTTTTGCTCTTCTACCACTATTTCAGACCCTCTAGCAATCAGTATTATTACTCCCAGTTTCCTTTGTTCCTTTCTTTGTCAAATCCACATGCTACTTTCTTTTCAAATGTGTTTCCTGCAGCATTGCTATTTACACACCACATTTCTTAATATAATAATATAATTCAGTAATCTTTCCTTTTTCTCTGTACCTGTAACACCATTTCCATTACAAGACAGTATGGATAGAGTAGTCATTATGTTATAAAGCTACTGGCCCCACCTATTATTAGGGTTGCCACCTTTCCAAATGGCCAAAGTGGGACACTTGTGCTACAAACATCAGATTTTGCAGGGCAAAACATGCCCACGGCCAGTACAAAGGACAGAACTTCAGTTGTTTGCCTGAATAAAAGTTTATTCTTGTAGCATTTTTGTTCCTTATTCTGTTTCGTATAACATTTAGGTGTTTCAGATACAGAATAACTGTTTTATGCAACTATTATATACAATATAGAAAATAATTTTGTCCTAAAATCTCAGGACATTTGCCATTTTCTCACAATATTTTGCAGGACACAACTGCCCAAAGAGGGACTGTCCCTCGCAAAGTGGGACAGGTGGTAACCCTACCTATTATATATGACAGTTTATTTTTAATGCATATTTCCTGTTTTTTGTCTTGCCTGTGCACACTGTTTGGCTGGATGATCTTTTATACAGGTGTTTCTTCCTGTCTCTGTTTGAACCTATGTTACATTTTTAATACGTTTTGCTTTAATGAAAACCCTCAAAAAAAGACCTAAATACATTTTTAAGAATGACCCCATTCCCTATTAACATAGAACAGTCACATAAAACTATGAATTTTCAACAAATGAAACTTAACCCTCCAGATAGGAACAATTTCCCTAAATCAACAGCTGCACCCACAGGCATTACCTTATCTAAAAGTAGGGTTACCCATGCTAAAGCTTAAGTTATAAGCCTGTGTTCCCACTTACACAAATGACTGTCTGTTTTTGCTTAGCTCACCCCCCCCAAATGTGCAAAACAGCTAGCATGCTTTCAGAAAACAATGAAATTTAGTCATAAGAAAAAGTACACTGACCACCTTTGAAAAAAAAAAACTAAATTGTGCACTGTTTTGTTAAATACATTAAATTATTAAGGCTGCTGGAGAGGATATTACCTTGTATTCAGTTCCCATTAATTTCAGACTTTATTTTTACGAAATTGCTTGCCAGTATGCATTTACATTGTGCATTTCCCTAAACAAAGAATGCTCAGAAATCTCAAGAACAATTGGTTGCACCTGCAGACCTCTCAACTCCTTGTAAAACTAGCCAGTAATAAGAAAAAAAATTAATAATTATGCATGAAAGAACCCTTGTAATTTTCACTCACAACACAATGTACAACATTCTCTTGGTCAACTACTCTCAGCTGCAGACTTCGAGTCTCCCACTGAGAACATCAGCTGATGGAAAAAAACAAACAAATATCTTGGGAGATGCAAGAAGCAGTATTTTTCATGCCTTTCATTATTTCATCTTATTTTTTAAGTCTAAAGCGTAAAGTGTTCAAACCAACGGATTAACGCACTCGTGCCACAAAATAAAGATAAAAGCCAAGTGTAAAAAATTAGGCAAAGTGCGAAAAGTGGTTCAAGGCAAGCATTATAGGTAAATCAAACTGCAGTTGGTATCCAATAGTTCAATTAAATTCAGCTCGAGCCCAAGTAAATCCAAATAATTTTATTGGAATCAGACGAACAAAATAGGACAAGATGAGCACTTTCACTAAGGTTTAGCTTCTTCAGATCTTTACAATATCCGGTGTAAATCCATCCCTTATATATTACAATCATTAAATACCAATTACACTAATTGAACAATTGCATAAAAAAGAAGAATAACACATTAAAAACATTTAAAATTAATATATCCAAAGAATATTATTATGAAAGACATTGTTGTACAAATGCAAAGCATATCAACTGTTTTATATGTCAGAGACATATAATTACTAGAGACAAAAATGTCTTTAAACATGATGGAAGCTTATGATTATAACAATATGAAGGACTGCAATATTGTAAAGATCTGTAGAAGCTAAACCTTAGTGAAAGCGCTCATCTTGTCCTATTTTGTTCGTCTGATTCCAATAAAATTATTTGGATTTACTTGGGCTCGAGCTGAATTTAATTGAACTATTGGATACTAACTGCAGTTTGATTTACCTATAATGCTTGCCTTGAACCACTTTTCGCACTTTGCCTAATTTTTTACACTTGGCTTTTATCTTTATTTTTTAAGTCTGTTTGCTTACAAAAAAACTTTATAGTTTAAGCCAAGGACATTAATCTAGACAACCACCCTTGTAAAAACAAGGGAAATTATTCTATGAATTTTACATATAATACAATCAGTATACTTCTACATTCTACCCCCAAGATCTCAGCATTGTAGTAACTTAAACTTGCATCTGTTCAGCCTTTCTTATCTTATTGTAGCATAAAGCCTATTTTTTACAATTAAGAAAAAAAACATATTTACTTTAATATCTTTAACATACCCCTGACAGCATCCCTGTACAAAACTGCTTTGCATTATATCATGTAGTTTATATATCATGAAATGTTTTATACAAATACTAATAACAATACATTGGTTTTACTTTATTTTTTCCTTTTAGTGTCCTTTTAAACGTTAATGACAAAGTGAGATAGATGCTTAACAGCCCACCCAGAAGTTTAACAAAATTCCAGACTTTCTTAGCCCTTTTTTCTTGCAAGGCCATATTTCACAAATGTGACTAACAATTTTAATCTCCCATTTATTCACTAAATTCAGTGTTGCTGGTCTTCTTCCTGATCATCTTCATCTCCCAACACTAGACTCTGGTTCAAGTCTATGGTACTCATGATTCTTCTGATCAACTCCTGTGCCTTTTTCTCTCTCTCAAGCACTTTCCTTTGGAACAATGGAAAAGGTTCTGTTAGCAAAGTCTCTATACTGTATGCGTTACTCTCAGAAGAATGAGAAGCAGAATCTCCTTCTTCTTGCTGGCTTACATTAAAATGTTACTTCCTCCTTAGCCTGTTCTGCATCCAAAAATGTCTTAGATCTTCTGGGCAAAATATTCTTAAGACAGCTGGATACAGCAGCTTGAATCTCAAACCTGCCTCTTGACATTCCCTGATTGTGGGGATAGATTTGCTTCTCTTCTGCCTGGTGCACAGTGAATAATCATGTTCCACAAAAACTCTGATGTCTCCAATTTTTAATACTTTTCCTTTCTTCCACACTTTTGTCAGGATCAATTCTTTCTGCTGGTATGGTCGCATCTTTACTAATATATAACTTGGCTTTTTTCTCATGGCCAGGTTTGGAACATACACTCAATGCACTCTTTCAATTAACAAAACTTGTAGTGGAACACCTGTCCAGTTGCTTATTTGTGCTTGCACTCTTTCAGTTAACAAAACTTGCAGTGGAACACCTGTCCAGTTGCTTATTTGTGCCTTCATAAAATTAATACAGTCTGTTCCTTCCAGTGCCTCTGGTACAACAGAACATCTCAGGTTTTCTCTGCATGCCACGTCTTCTATTTTTTTAAATAACTGTTCTTGAGAAACCTCATTTACAGGCAGTTTTTTTTCCTTTTATCCTTTAATTTTTGCAGTTTTATCAATTCATCTGAATAGCTAAAGCTTCTAGTTTTTTCCATCTTTTTTATTTGTGTTAATATATTCCTTCATTGTTTTATTTATTTTAACCATCTCTTGGTACATTTGATCTATTTTAACCTTGAAATGACTGGAAACCATCTCTTGTACCAAAGCTGAAGCTTGAACTGATTTTTTTGCTGAACCAGTGTTTTGCATGAATTTATTTCATGTTCTGTAAATTTCTTCTTTGCTGGTATTTAGCCAGTATACTTTCTAACCAGTAACTGTATTTTACCAAAAAGACAATTTCACTGGTTCCCATTTCTCAGTTTTTGTTTTCACCCTGGTAGAGTTGGAGTTAAACTGTTGATCACCTTGAAAGTTAAATGAGGGCAGATCCTTAAGATTTCCATGATCACTTTGGTGTCCAACCCCCTGAATTCATTTGGACATGAATCAGAATCTCTGCACCCTATCAAGCTTAGCAATGTCTTCTGTTAATAGAATCAAGACATAGGCTGAACTGAAATTAATGTTTTTAAGACCTTTTAATATGAAAATTTACATTTGGAGAGATTTTAAGAGAGTTGCCAATATAGGAGAACAAACCTTTTTTGGAGCCCTCCACTATACCATAGGTTTCACCCTTCAATTGCTGAGCAGTTATTCCTTAGCAGAACAACATATGCTATACATTATGGTTAAATTTATACAAGATGCATAAAAAAAGAGTGAAAACAAATTATAGACTGCAGAGAAAGGGTAGCTAAAAGTTCATGCTTACCAAATAGAGTGCCCCACTGCTGTACAGGAAAAATACCCATGACAATATTTACTGAGCAATTAGAATATCTGGGCAGCATCTTCATTTTTGCAAACTCTTCTGCAAATTTTGGATTCTCATGCTTACAAGGGATACCTGTCCACTGTATACCATATCATAGTTTGGGGTATGTGAACACAAGCAGTTTCCAGTACTTGATCCTGCTCAAACTGGATTTAATTTACAAGACAGCATATTAATTACAAGAATATGAAATTATATGCATACTACTTATAATAACTGCAGCACAGATACAACACCTGAAAAAGCTAGACCCTAGGAGCCCAAAGGATGGGAATAAAGCATCCACTGCAAATAGCATAACACTTGGTCTTTGGCAGAGGCTAAGTACTCACATATATGTTACAGCTTACTTTAAAAATCCCTTTGCAATGGCTGCAACATAAAGAATGCAAAGCTGTATTCCAAAATAAACCCAAAACGGAGGAGGATGAATTCAAGTCAGGATGCCACAATGTACTAACCTTCTAATAGGCAGTCTATGTATCTGGGGAAGAAGATAAGAATATAGTTTTGATGATGCACACTAATGGCCAACTTACCATGACACAGACATCTGAAGCATACAATGATTGTGCAGCCAACCCTGATATCAAAGTGAAGTAAAACATAATGCATCTGTCAACATGATGACATAGGTGTATAGTTAGGGTTCCTATTAGAACAATGAAAAATGGAAATCCTGAACGCTCGGATGAGTGAAAATGCAGGTAATCGAAATCGATATTGTGAGATCACAGTACAGTGAAGATCAGAAAATTTGCCCTTTCCTCATTGTAGTGCGATTTCAGAGTTGGAATATATTTTTAAGGGGGGGGTGTGAGGGGCACAGCCCCCCACAATAGCGATTTCAATTACCTGCATTTTCGCTCAACCGAGCATTTGAGATTTTAATTTTTCGTTGTTTTAATATAGACCCTATAGTTATATACTATGCTAGTGACTACCGGGGCCTTTATAAACCTAGCTGTGCAATCCAACCAGATTGTGTCCTTATGTATCATGGGCATTTATTAAGAGGGGTTCAATAGTTAGGAGTTTCTAGATGCTATGTGGAGGGAGGTATGTTAGTTTGGGCATTACTGTCTGTCTCTGTCTATCAGGGACATGGGGCCAGACCTGAAGTGAATTTCTGATTTCCCATCCATTAGTCAAGGTTATACTTAATTAGGGCTAGGGATGGACTCTGTTTGACATGGATGGGGAGCTTGTTCCTGAGCATGAGAATCCTCTGAGACACATGTGGGTCTTGCTAACATGTCTTACTTAAATCCTTGGATCTAGTTGTTCTGATGCTATTCATTTTGTAGATGTTTAATAGATCCATCAATGCTGGATCCGAGTATGCCTTGTATGCCAGGCATAGATCGCATCTCAGTAACCTGTAGGAAACAAAGTGTAGAGATAGGTGCTTAAGGCAGCCTGTATAGGACAATCTGTTTCTACCCTGGATTCTCCTGGAAAGGAACCTTTGTGGGCATTTCAACCATTGCATTTTTCTGGTCAGGTACTTGTTCAAGGAGACATTATACTGAATGATGGGTCTGATAAGGTCTGAATATAGTGGCACTATGACTTCCTTGGACCTAGATGTCATAACCTTACTTCTAAGTTTGGTGACATAGAATAATCTTCTTACTACCTTGGCCACATGTTGATCAAAGGCCAGATTACTTTCTACATATGTTCCCAGATTCCTGACTACTGAGGTGTCTTAAGGGTGTCTTACTGATGGAGTAATTAGCCTGGGTGGCAGTTTTCCCAAAAGGTATGCCAGTGCATTTCTTGGCATTTAATTTTAGTCTATGACTTTGGCAGCAGTCATTTGCCTGTGTTAAACCCTCTTGTAAGATGTTTGTGTCATGGGGGAATCTATGATAGCTCAAAATTTTCAGTTATTTGGACACTTGGTCAACCAAAGGCCCTTGACGGTAGCCATTACCTCCAAGATGTAAATGCCAAATAGGGGCAGTCCCAGCATGGAGCACTGAGGCACCCAGCTGGTGACTGATCTTTTAGTGGAGGTGATACCATCAATAATGACTTCCTGAGTCCTGTCTGTGAGCCATCTGGTAATCTAGTGAGTTATGTAGAGGGTTTATGCCCAGTTTAGTGAGTTTGTCAACTATACCCAAGTGGGGTATTGTATTGAATGCCTTAGCCAGTTTTCTGGTAGGTGGTATGCACAGTTTTCTCCTCATCCACTGCCTTGGTGATCTTCAAAGAGAAGTCCACCAGGTTCATCATGTCTTCCCTTTATAAAGTCAAACTGGGTTGGTTCCAGTGTTTGAAGGTTGCCTAATTTGTTCCATGGTCTTACATATTAGACTAGTCAGACTAATAGGTCTGTAGTTTTTGGGGTCAGTTGATGGTCTACCCCTGTGAAGTGGAATAACTTTTGCAGCAGTCCTCCATTCTTGCTGTACAAATCCTGCTTTGAGGCTCCAGTTGAAAAGTAACTCCAGTGATCCTAATAGGTCATGTTTCCAGCTATTTAGGAGGTCCCAGGATATTGTTGGGGCCTACTGAGGCTGCTTTTTAGCCTTAGTGAATGCTGCCAGGACCTGCTCCTTCTTGATAGTTGGGGGATTATGCTAGTAGGTATTTCATGGAGAGAGGCAGGGGAATGGGGGGTGAAGTTCAAGCTGAATTTGTCAGCCAGCAAATTCTCTGTTGCCCTGTTTTGTTAAGGTGGCATTGCTGAACACCAGTTTGACCCACTGATGTTTGCTGCCTTTGAGGTTTCAGACATAGCTGTAGGAGGCTTTGTGTTGTGGTAGTCTTTAGCTTGTGAGACTATCTTGACCTTGTAATTGGTCTTGTTGGACTTTAGTCCAGATAGTTTTCTGTTTAGTTTAACTAGAGAACTCATCATTTTGGGAGCTGATCTTCCTAATTTTAGCCATGATTTCACTCCTTTTGTTATATATCCTATTAAGGTTTTGATTCCACAAGTGGAAATAAGAATCAAATCCTGTATCTTGTATCTGTGAGGTAAACACCTTAACTGTTATACTAACCATCAAACCCAGAGAGGGGATGAAGCCCTCACTGTCAACCAGGTGACCTGTTTGATTTGTGGCTGACAGAGTTGACAGGGAGCATACATGTTCTTATCCTAGGGGGAAATACCCTGCTAATGTGGGCCAATCATTCATAGATCCCTGGTGAAGATCAGGACTTCAATAACCACTAGACTGGGCATGCACAATGACAAAGGAGGCATAGTTGCCTTAAGCCCTTGGATGGCCTTATCCTCATAGGCCACACTTCATTGCTCACCTAGCCTACAGATATAACATCAACAACATGAGAGTGCAGCTAAGGGTAAACCTCACTGTGATCCACAATATTACAGACCCTCACCGGGCCACACCTTAGTTGGAGCTGCACTATAGACAGAATCTGCATACAGGAATTATAGGTCTCCCTGTGTGCAAGTAAGTTGCAAGACCTCTCATCAATGGGGACTAAACTAGGGCACTGCCACTGAATGGTTCTATAAGAGACCTGGAATAGAGGAGCTTGAGGTCAGCAGAAAAATAGCACATTTTCCTGTGAAATTAAATGTTGTATGGATCCAGTTTCATCTAAAAAATAAGGTCATATAGGGGAATGCTACACTAGATGAGTGTGATATTAAATCTAAATGTTTTGCTACCACACTGGGTGCTGCCCTGCTGGGTGCTCATTAGCAAAAGAAAAGTGGATTCCCCAATTTCTCAGCCAACGTTTTCCTACAGAATAGGTGCTAGTAATTTCCCAGCTATGTACGGCAGCAGTGTGCACCATACCTCTCAACTGTTCTGAATTCCTTGGTATTTACCAGTTTTGAGGGCAAAAAATGGGGTGCCACAAATTTCCAAGTGGCCCATTTAATTCCCATTTTTTTTTTATTTTTAGTCTCAAGTCAGCAAATGGCTTAAGGGAAAAGAATTTACAGCAATAGTTGTGACCCTACCGGCAGCAGTAAGCAAGAGATAAGGAATGTGTAAGGCATAACACATACTTAGTTAAATGTTAGTGTCATCCAAAGTCTTAAGTCAGTATTTTTGGGCACAGTAGGCTAACTTTTTCTGATGAACAAGTTGATAAAAAAAAAAAAACTGTCATTCTCAGATCCACCTCTTCTGCTGAGCCCTGCCCTTCTTTTCCAATTGGTTTATGATATGACCAGCAGTAGCTCGGAAGTTTTCTTTCTTTTTTTTTTCTTTCTGTCAGCTGTTTAACGATAGGCATATATCCTGTAAAGGAGGACTTGGGTTTACCCTGTCTTGTTTTATTTACTAAGATTAATGGCTATTCCATTTCACTCCACACTATTGACACAGTTCCACCTCCCTGTTTCAGTAACTCTCAAGATACTTCCCCTCCCTTCTACAAAAAACTGAACTTACACATGATTTTCCATTATACTGTAACAATGACCTGATTACTTGTGATTGGATGCTAAAACGGAGACAACAATATTGGAAGGGTAAAACATAATGTTATTAAGAAGCTAACCTGCTGCATGTGCCTGGAGCTCTTTGATCATCCTGTGACCCTGGAGTGTGGGCATAACTTTTGCAAATCTTGTGTCAATACAATACGGTGCTCGAACTGAAAAGTGATGCCTCCTGCCCTCAGTGTTGAGCAAAACTGCTGATGAAAAGATGCATGTCAGTTAACAGGATATTAGCCAATGTGATAAAAGAAGTAACTAAAAATAGTGCCACTGCCATTGTAATTATCCATCATACATATGAAGCAAGCAGCAGTACACAAGAAGGCAGAAGACATTTGTCCCTGCCTCATTTGTCAGCCATCAGAAATGTACCAAAGCTTATTAGTGGAGAAAACAAGTCCTGAGATAAGTTCCAATGCTAGTCAAGGAGCGCTCACTCTAAACTATGAAGACACAGGTCTTTAAACAACAGGTTAGTGTAACAGAGAGAGCGCAATGAGCACAAATTAAGGAAAGCTTAAGATTTAGTTTGAAAACCCTCCGACACTGGCTAACTCCAACCCATCATCCCTGTCAGCTGCCCAGATTTATTCCTCTTATTTTGTATCTGTCCACTGTTTGAAGTCAGTGTGTCATTAGCTTTTAATTCATTTTAAACACCCTTCCTATGAGTGACTAATATCTGCTTTGAAAAGCAAGAAACAATCACATAGGCATCTTCTGACATCACATGCAGACTATTATGGGATTGGCTGCGGCTGTCACACACTGTCAACTCAAACTTTGTATAAATTTTTCTGAAGTTTGTTTTGCTGCATGAGTTGCAGGTTTTGTGGTGGCTGCTCTGGTCTGGACCTGCATGCATATCGCATATAGTTCTGTTGCTGTTCACTAGGGGGTACTAGATTGTCGGATTACAGTATACCCTTGAGAGAATGCCATTGTTAGTTCCTACCAGACTTAAGGGATGTTTATTCCACCACTTCCTTAACTAAAGAGGATAGTCCAGTTTCAATGGTTGCCCAGTGCTGACCTCTCAGCAGCTACTGGACAGGTTTGAAGTGTCCAGGCTTTCTTTTAGTATGGAAGCCCTCATGTCAGACAGAAAGACTAAACATGAAACTTTTTTCATGTGGATGGTGCTGGTGTGAGCACGACGAGGCATCTACACATTTCTCAGGTATCCAGGGAGACACTGAGTCCAGTAGGGGCACCCAGTGCTTTTGATGTTACTGCAGTAAAGATGGAGAATGCAGAACAAGAGGAATGTGTGTCACCATGGGTAAAGGATGGAAGCCTCTCCCCATCTCCAAGTGATACAACTCCCAACCTGTCTAGAAAATCAGTTGTAATTTAAGTTGCAGTTGCACCCTCCCACATGCTATTCTTCCTAAGGTGGGGAAACAGACACGCCACCACTCAATAAGTGAACGGCAGCTTTCTTTCCATTAGGTACTGCACAGAACTACAGTGTGAGTGTACATTAATTCTGAGATTAAAGGGGAGCGAGGCATCTCAAAATGTCTCTGTGCATAAGTGTAACCAACAGGCCTCTTCACCTAGGAGCTAAAGCATAAAGTGGTGAATTAACATTAACACCATGTCTCTCTTACACATGTAAGTGATGAAATATAAAATGGTGATTTATTGTTCACCATTCATTTTTTCTCCATAGAACTTACTGGGGTGGGGAGCAATGCCTGAGCAGAAGACCAGCAAGCAAAAATATCTCTGTTGTACAGAAAATGCCGATACTGGACTGATAGTATAAGTTTGCAGTACATCTACTAATGTCCAGCTTTTATGATACTGATTTTTTTTTATAAATATGTGAATCATTCCTCTCAATCTCTCAGAGCAAGAAGTCTGGACAAAGCCAAAAAATAGTAGTGGGACAAAGTCCCAAAAATAGGGATAGATTTTAACTACTGCACCTGTAAACTCAGATAGTTGCTAGAATAACAGGTATTTCATTACTATGTATTTTCTGAGGGATATGAAGTCTATAATAAAAATGTCTGCCATTATTATTATTTAGTGACTTCAATTTTCATGTTGGTATCCCACAATTCCACTGGAGTGGGTGGGTGGGGTTACTTGACTATATTTGCAAATTGTATGTTAATCAGTGTCCCGATTTTTGGGTAGTTGTACCTACTTTTCATGGGCTTTTTGATGTTCCAGGTTGAGAGGTATGGTATGCACATGTTTAATCACTTTACTACCAGGGATTGTATATAATGGCTATAAATGTAAATATGCTTTGAGATAAGAGATCTACTTTTCTGACTTTCCAGGAGGAAAAAGTACTAGATTCTAACTGCTGAAGTGATGGCTCAGAAACCTCTATAGAGAAGAAGTGACATTCCAGCCACAGAAGATTTGGTCCTTGTAGAACATAACATATGCTATTTCGTCCATATCCAGATCAGAAGGTCTGAATTTCAGCAAACTGAATAGATGCCAACTAGTAAAATGCAAGTTATGAACTTCAGGACTAGTGAACTGTAAAGATCAAACAGAACAAGTGAAGTTCAAGCACCACAGAGGAAATGAGTCCTTCAATGGAAGCAAAAGATGAAGCATCCCCCCTTTCAATGCTACCTCACCAATGTATACTGATTACAACATATGCAGGAAAGGAATGTAACAGGTTCAGCAGAGAAACAACAGTGTTTCAACAAAAGAGAAATATCCAATATGGAAAGAGAGAGGCCCGTCAAGTGCTCTCAAATCTAGAAGGGATTGAGACTTCTCAGATGGCTACACACTGAGCAACAGCTTAATTCCGGCTCTCTCACTATGAAAACAGAAACTCAGAAGAGAATGCTAGTGGACTTATATTTCTAGGTAAATTTCAATAACTGGCTAATAAGTGCACTGCCTGGATGACAGGAAAAAAGAAATACGGAGAATCTGAAAAAAAATCAGTAAAAGAGGTGAAGAAAAACATTGACTGGGAAGAGTACTGCAATTGTTTGGCAAAAATCAGTGCAAGCTCCAGACATGACTTCTAGTAACCCAGAGGAAAATATAGCACAATTGCACACAGACTTATTTAAAATAAACAAAACACTGATGGCGTATATCAACTCAAATAACAAAAGTTGGGAAAAAAATGGAAGAAGCTTTAAACAGATATTCAGATGAGGTGATAAAACAGCAAAAACAGAGGTCAAATGAAGAAAATGCTGGCTGAAAACAAAACTGCTCAAGGAGAAATGCTTCAAAAATAATAGAATTAGAGGACAGAGCATGTAGGGAAAACATGACATTTTCTGCTGTGCCAGAGTAGCTAAAAGAAACAGACTGTATTAATTTTATGAAAGCATAAATAAGCAACTGGGTTGGTATTCCATAGCAGGAATCATTAACTGAAAGGGTATGCTCAAACCTGGCTATGAGAAAGCAACCTAGACCTTTAATAGTAAAGATGCAATCCTACCAACAGAAGGAGTTGATTCTGACAAAATGTTGGCAGAAGGACAAAGTATTAAAAATGGGAGACAGCAGAGTGTTTGTGGAGAATGTTTACTCACTGTACACCAGGCAGAAGAAGAAGAGTAAATTTATTCCACTATTGAGGGAAAGTTGAGAAGCAGGCATGAGATTCAAACTGCTGTGTTTATCAATCTTCAAAATATCCTTTCCTGGAGGGTCAAAATCATTTTTGATGCAGTACGTGCTAAGGAGGAATTACAAAAGTTTGTTCAACATAAAGTGAGCTGTGAAACAGAAGGAGATTCTGCTTCAAGTTCATCTGGTAATAAAGACCACAGAGAGCCTGTGCCAGTGAAACCTTTTCCAATGTTTTAAGTGCTTGAAAGAGAGAGAGAGAGAGAAAAAAGCATGAGAGTTGACTATAAGAATCAAGAGTACATTGCAAGTGACGCAGAGACAGGAACTAAGAGATGGAGATGAACAGGAACAAAACCAGCAACTTGGAAATTGACAAATGTGGGATTACAAAGCAATAATTATATTTGTCAAACCTGACAGAACAAGAAAATCTGGAAATATTGGTCTTTTTGATGTTGTTGAACTTGTAGGACTCTAAAGCATATGCCCTACTTCATGTCATTAATGTTCGGAAAAACACTTAGGAGAGGGAAAGAAGAGGGAAAAAGTTAAATGAAAGTCAAAAAAATTAATTGTAATATTTTTTGTAGCACATTAATTTCTTGCATGCTATAAAGTATTTTTTTTAGCTATCTTTAGGTGTAATGGGGATATTAATGTAAACTGGTGCTTCTGTTTTTTTTCTCCCTTCTTCCCTCCTTCTCCTTGTTCAGTTTTAAGAAAAGTAGTCACTGCAATGTAAAAAAGAAAGGTCGGGTCAAAAGAGCATGAGAAAAGAAAAAAATGATGTACTTTTTCTCATTCTTGTATAGGAGAATGACTGTATTCAGGCCCTTAGGCTTGATCTAGTGACTAGTTTTAAGAGAAAGTAAGTAAATGAAAAAGAACATTGAATATTATAAAGCTTTTTTTAAGCAACTAAATGTAGGCTTAGTAGCAACTCTGTATCTGGTTCTCGTGTCTCCATGGAGACAATCTGATAAAGAGAAATACATAGGAAATATTTTCTGAAAGCATTCAAGTGTTTTCCCAACTGGGAGAGATATAAAGCTAAGACAAAAACAGACAGCATTTAGTAGAAGCACAGGCTGTACAATGTGTCTTAGCATAGATAACCTTTCTTTTAGCTTAACCAAAGTTTCGGTGTGGCTGCCAGTTTGGGACACTTGCTCCTATTAGGAGGGTAAAACATCAATATTTGAAGATGTACATAGTTTTGTGAGTTAATATTAAGTTAATAGGTTTTAGGGAGGTATTGGAGAGTGTTTTTGTTTTATGTGAGGGCTTTCAACAAAACAAAAAGTTTTTGTAAGATGTGACATGGGCTCAAATGGATATGACAAGAAACAACTGTATAAAAGATAAACCTGCCAGTGTATGTATGTAACAAAAGCTGGAACTAGACACTTAAAAAAGCTGTTACACATAAAAGGTGTGAATAACATTTTAACACAATACTGCTTTCTTTAATGTCTTTAAATATCAATGGTCTCACAGATAAATACAAAAAGAAAGAGTAGTGAACTATATTAAAACATGTAGACTGCAATGTTACAAGAAACACACTTTGAAATAACTAAACGTGAATTTGATGAAAGGTTTTCAGGACAGTCACTCAGCAGAATGCCTGGGACAAAGGAAAAGTGGACTACTTAATGGCAAGAGCAGCTTCAATAGTGATAGAAGAGGGAAAAATATAATAATAGTAGAGTTGTAGTACTTAGAGGCTACTGGCAAGGGATGAGGATTTCACTTGCATGTATTTCTGTTCCACCTAAAACTGCTATAATAGAACTTAACAAAATTCTGGAAGAAATAATCAGCTTTCAGCAAGGAATATTACTTGTAGGTGGGGACTGGAATTTGATTTGCAGCAGTGAAGATGTGTCTGGGGGACTCAGAAGGGAGAATATAATAAAGGAGGGAAGATTTTTGAAGTAATTTATGAAAACATTTGACATGGAAGATGTGAATTCAGTACTAGGAGTTAAGAGTGTATTTACATATTATTCCCAAAGATATAAAAACTGGGCTAGGCTAGCCAGAATTTACATTTCACAGAAACATGTGCATTTAATTGAAAGTCTTGATACACACCCAATAACTATTTCAGATCATGCACCAATAAAAACTAAAATAAAAACACATGGTAATTAAATAAAAATGAGATACTGGTGCTTTCCCACCTATCTGTTGAAAAGAGAGGAATTTAAGGAATAGGTAGTGGAAATTATTCAGGAGCTAATACAGAAGATAGAAATTTCTTCTGAAAATATAGCTAGGGAGTGGGATAAAATTAAAGTGACGTTAAAAATAGAGTGGAAATAAAAGAAAGAGAGATATAGTTAAATACTAACAAGAATTATTTAGAGGAACCGGCAAAGGTTAAAGTAATGCATAATTGGGGGAATCTCACAGAACAAGAAGAGGAGCAAATGCAGAATGCTAAACAGAAAATAAGGGATTACCTCATTAATATGCATGGGTTTAGAAAGATTGCTGCTAAGCAATTTTTTTGATAACTCTAGAGCACAAAAACATTTAGCAAAACAAGTCAAGCAACAGAAAGTAGAAAGGGCTGTCACCAACATTAGGGAGCCTATAAGAGATCCCATGAGATCCTGTAGAGGTACTAGAAATATTTTGGAAATTCTATAAAAGTCTGTATAAAGGAGAAAAATATGGAAATCACGAAAAGGTACAAATGGAAATATATGCCAAGGTTAGAGGTAGATGAACTCAATTACTAACAGTTAGGATACAAGGAGATGAGATAAAAATGGTGATGTATAACCAATCCACAGGAAAGTTCACAGGAATAGATGGTATTCCTCTGAAAGTTTGGGAGACAGGAAGGAAAAAAATTATAAAAATCTGGAAGGTTTTGTTTAACAATTTTTTTAAGAGGAGAAGTACCAACATCTGGAAGAAAGCAGTGGTGGTTGTAATACCTAAAGAGGGTAACAACCCATCATATCCAGCTTCATATAGGCCCATTTCAGTACTAAACCATGATTATAAAGTGTTTATGTGTATAATGGTTAAAAAATGGCAGAACTGATGCCAAAATTGATAGATATGGATCTATGTGGTTTTATGGAGGGGAGACAAACATTTGACAACATTAACAGACCATTGATGATCCAGAGGAAAGCAGAATGTAAGAAAATACCACTGTTGTTGGTGAGTCTTGATGCAGAAATGGAATTTGACAGAATAAGCTGGGACTTTATGATCAGGGCAATGGCATTTGCATTCTCTGATAAAATTGTAAGTTTGATTATGAGGATATATGAGGAATTGGATGTGAAAATTAAAGTGGGTGGGTTCCACTCTGATAATTTCTGCTTGAGCAGAGAAACCAGATAGTGGTGTCCTCTTCCCCCTTTGTTATTTGCATTATATTAGGAACCATTGGGAAAGAAAATAAGGGACTCAGATATATAATTGGCATGGTAGCAAGAAAAACTGGCTCTACTTGCAGATGTTATTATTTCATATCTGATAAACCAGAAAAGGAAATTTCAGTGTTGTGGAACATTTTTGTGACAGTTTCAAATATTTTTGGGATAGAAAATTAGTGAAACTAGAACAAAGGCAATAGCTGTAAATTAGGTACCTACACACAAATTGGTTCAGTAATATCCATATTTATGGGGACATGATAAAATGAAGTACTTAGAAGTATGGATTAAAATTATTCTGGTGTGGCAGCCAAGGATTTGTGAGAGGAGACTAAACAAAAGGCAATACAAAAACTGAGAAATAGTAAGCTCTGTTATATGGATATGGATAGTAAGATATAAGAAGTGATAGCAGAGTCTGGTGAGAGGAAGATGGTAATAACAGTGTCCTACATGCTGGTGTAAAATGCTGTCTCTAATGTCAAGCAAGTGGACAAACCAACACACATACCCCAGTTGACTACAGTGAAAACAGAGCCCCTACCTGTCTAAGTACAGTGACTCAAGACCTCTGTATTTAACGCAAGCATCACAGCACAAGTCAGACTTGGAGAATGTCGGACAGCACTTTATAGGTGTTGACATCAGCAATGTCTGGTGAGGAGAAGATGCTGATGTAAAATGCTGTCTCTAATGTCAACCAGATGCATGGGCACACACACATACCGCAGTTGACTGAAGTGAGAACAGAACCCTTACCTACGCACACCAACCAGAGACCTCAATACTTTATGCAAGTGCCACAACGCAAGTCTGACTTTTACAAGGCTGTATAGTGGATGACATCAGCATTGGATGTTGGAGAGAAGAGGTTGGGAGGCCTGCAATAAATGAATGTGTAGGCATGTGCAACTGTCAAAATATTGGTACACCATGGGATTGAAGTGGTAACTGCCAGATAAACATTTATGCTCTTCTGACTAGACAGACACACCCCAGCTGACTGCAACTGCAGTGAAATTAGAACCCCTATCTAAGTACACGGACTAGAGAACTCAGTAGTTTATGCAAGCATCATGGCACAAGTCTTTTACATGCCTGCAGGACAATTTATAGTGGATGATATCAACATTGGATGTTGAAGAGAAGATGTTGGGAGGCCTGCAAAAATGGATGTGTAGTCAGGTGGAACTGTCATAACATTGGTACTCCATGGGATTGGTGTGATGACTGATTGAAACACACTTATGCACATCTGACTAGACACACACACACACACACACACACACACACACACACACACACACACACACACACACACACACACACACACACACACACACACACACCCCATTTGACTGCAGTGAGATTAGAACACCTACCTAAGTAAACAGACTAGAGAACTCAGTATTTTACGCAAGTGTCACAGCACAAGTCTGACTTTTCCAAGGCTGCAGGACAATTTATAGTGGATGACATCAGCATTGGATATTGGGAAGCCTGCATGAAATGGATAGCTAGCCATATCCAACTGTCAGGATATTATGCAATGTGTATTTGCTGTTGTGTTTTACATGTACAGGTATACTTTACTAGACAGCTTTACAACTATATGCAAACAGCTGTCCACATTACTACAAGCACAACTTCTTTCCCCTGCATCTCTACTATTGTCCCATGTCTCTTGGGTCCTGGTGATGTCCCATTGTTTCATTAATGTAATGTGAAGTTGCTTTTTATTTTTTGTAATATTTTAAGACTGTTATTTACAAGGCTGGTACTGCTGCTATGAACTCAGTGTGGCACCTCCTCTACCCAGTCTGATACTGCCTCCAGCTTTTGTGTTCATTTAAATTAATGCTGGTACTGCTGCTTTGACCTCAGTGTGGAACACTCCTACTATCCACCCAGAACCGAACTTCACCTCCTCTACTCAGTCCAATACAGCCTCCAGCATTTGTGTTAATTTAAATTAATGTATGTCTTCAGTGGGTTTTTTTTTTTTTTTTGCTTTTTCATCCTCACACCTTGTTTGTATTTAATGTAAATGTAAACACATTACCAAACCCAACCCCTTAACTTTTTTCCCCTTACCCCCTTTTTAGTATTATATCTCCACTCTGCTCTCTAAACTCAGATAGTCTGCCAACCATCTTTCTATTCTGCCATCCCTCTTTTTATTCATCTATCATTGCCATTCTCCTCCCTCCTCTCTTTAGTCCACTATGTCTCTTCTCTTAAGTTTCTAGCCATCCCTCACTTGTTCTATTCACTCAATATTTCCCCCCTCTGATTAATCCATTCTATTAGACTATAGTAAATTATACTTTCTGTTTCATCTATAGTTAACTGTTTAATGTTCAGATATTTTAATTTGTCACTTGTCCCCCCATCCAACATTCTAACTATATTCTAAGCAATTCTACCAATCACACCCTGGCTCCCCCTTCCTTCAACATTTGTTTTCTTTTGATTTTTCTTCCTTGACTCTCTAAACTCTTTCTTTCTCTGTTACAATACTTGCAGTTTCACTGACTGTTTTCTTCAGTTTTCCAGTCAGATGAGATGTGGTCCAACCTGCTCCATTCACCCTTGCTTCACTCAGGCTTACTCCGCTCCCCTACCCTACCCCCTTTCCCATCCACCCCTACATACACTAAATTTATACTCTATCCTCTTTGATCACACACGCCTTTTCCCCTCCCAACCTCTTCTCTAAATCTCCAATCTACAACCACTTCCTCCATACTTAAAACAACCTAGCGTATTAAGAGATTTCTACATAGCAATATTTCACCTCAACTTCTGTCAGTTGATTATTCTATCTACTTACCTCCCTTCCTACCACACAATGTCTTCCACAAAACTTAATTTCTCTGATAATTCCTAGTTATTATTCTTACCACTCCTTTCATCTGTCTTGCCTCTACTGCCACCTGCTATCAAATCACTTTGAACAATTATTCTCCACCTACTATTGCCCACACCCAAACCAATTACTCTGCCACCAATTCATTCCACATTACCCCTACTCTTTTTCATCTTTCTGCCTACACTTTGCATAAAATAAAAATATTCCCACTATCCACACTTCCCCTTAAAACTAAAATTAAAAACTACCTTCATCTTAACCACCACATTTCTCTCAGTTTGCACATTCTAAACCTACTACTGTCAGGGAATGTTCATCCCAACCCTGAACCTGACATCAACTCCTCCCTCCCTACTTACTCCACCCAAACTCCAATCTCCACCCCCAGTTCAACTCTGCAGACTTTCACATCCACATCCTTCAAAAACCTATCCATTCTATCTATGAACATTCAAAGTATCATGAATAAAAGTTCCCCTTTTCATGCGTGGATCTCCCTACACCCCTCATATTCTCACCCTCTCTGAAACCTAGCTTAAGCCACACATATCCAACTCTGAATTTCTTCCCCCAGACTATAACATATTCCTGCAAGATAGACTAGAGAAAAAAGGTGGAAGTATTGCTATTATCTACACTAATCAACTCTCCCTCTACCCTCTATCTCTCCTCCAAGCTTCCGCCCTGCTGAAATACTCATTATCAATTCCAAACTGGACAATCATGAGAAACTATCCATTGTTTCTATTTATATCCCCCAGGTAACTAAAACCCCTATCCTGGAGCTCTTTCTCTCCTGGATCTCTCAGAGTCTATTCCACAAAAGGGGGAGTCTCTGGGACATAAATCTGTCCCAACAAGTCCTATTGATGTCACAGACCACGTTGAGGTCTTGCATGTGGGTTACTCGAGTGGAGTTTGACTTGTGGGTATGCAGCAGTCCCTTCAGGGTGGGGTCTGAGATTGCTTTGTATGGCAGACAGAGGTCACCTCTGAGGAGTCTGTAGGAGACTGAGTAGAGAAACAGGGCTTTTAGCCTATCTGTGTAGGGTAGATGTTTGTGAGTGTCTAGTAAGATAGTGTCTAGTAAGTGTGTCTTGAAAGATATTGTTAAATGACCTCTTTCTCTTTTAAACCTGTTCCTACAACCTATATCAAATCACTTCATAGGAAACTTAAAACATGTTCTCCATCACTCGATAATCATTCTCCTCAATGCTTAAAAATTGCTGTCAATTCTATCATTTACCCCATCTCCATATTAGTAAACAGATACATCAAAGAAAACACTGTACCTGATATCTGGAAGAAATTATTTTATCATCCCCTTACATAAAGGAGGTATCTCTACTGACTCCTCAAATGTCTGTCCAATTGACATTCTATCACCCTGTCAAAAATTCCAGAAAAAAGTATTCATAAACAGCTCATGAATTATTTTCTGCTGGACAATCTCCTCACCTCTACACAGCATGGTTTTCACCCAAAACACAGTACAGCTCCTCCTCTAACATCCTTCACAAACTCTATCACTAATTCTTGTGACAATAGCAAATTAGTCTCCTGTCTATTTTTGGACCTATCAAAAGCCTTCGATATTGTTTCCCACAGACTACATCTATTCAAGCTAGCTACCTTAACATCTCCAACTCCATGCTTTCTTGATTCTACAGCTACCTCTCTAATAGAATCCAAGCTGTTATATGGTAATCTAACTTCTCCCCATATTACCTGTACAAACAGGGGTACCCAAGGCTTTGACCCCTATTATTTAACATCTTTATTAATGATCTCCACTCTTC
The DNA here is from genome assembly GCF_019279795.1 of Protopterus annectens. Taxonomy (NCBI): domain Eukaryota; kingdom Metazoa; phylum Chordata; order Ceratodontiformes; family Protopteridae; genus Protopterus; species Protopterus annectens. Next base: position 842,075,843 of record NC_056725.1, on the reverse strand, counting down.
TCCCCTCTCTTCTGTCATTCAATATGCTGATGATTCCACAATCGCCTCCTGCTCAGACATCTCCCATCTTCACACCCTCACCTAAGGGTCTCTGCATTCAATTGAAAAATGACTAACTTCCAACCAACTTTTATTTAACCCTAAAAAAACTATACTTCTATTTCTCCCTAAATCTATCCAACATCACAAAGCTACCTTTACTGTTTCCTGTCTAAATAACACTATCATCTCTGCTGAACCTCACACTAAACTTCTTGGTGTCATTATTGATGACCAGCTAAAGTTCAATCTCCATATTCAGAAGTGCATTAAAAAGACTCATCAAAAGTTAAATTCCTTACAGATGCTTCTAGGCTCTCCCTTGCACAAGCTTTCCTACTACCCACCCTGCTCTATGCAGCCCCTATTCTTACTCACCTCAAGTCCAACCTTCTATCTAAATTGGAGCTCACTTACAATAAAATTGCAAGATTTTCCACCAATCACCCCTACAGCTCCCACCACTGCCTAGCCTTGAAACATGTGCAGTGGTTGGTATTTCAAGTCCTACTACCCAAGCTTCTCATGACCTGTTCTGTTGTATATTAACCCTCCTCCTGCTCCTCTCTCTCTTTCCTCATCTATCCCTATACTCCCAACCATGCTCTCCATAGCTTTGAACAGCATCTTCTTCAAGTATATATGCCAAACAAAAACATTTTTTACCATTCATGTGGCGAAATGCTTTGGGTGTCTTAGAGCGGATTGTTTTTCATATTGCTCTACTTATTTTTGTGATGGGATGAGTGTCTGCTGGATGAGAGGTGTGAGGACACTTATTGGTACTCCATGGTACTATTTCATCATTTAAATCTACTAATTTTCCAGCTCTTCTCACAGCCTACAAGCTCTATAGACTTGTATAGTGATTTGTCCCTCTGGATTATCTCCTGTATATAGTGTAGATTTATAATGTAATTGTTCTCTCTATTTTTTCATGTGTGGTACTGTATGTTACTTTTTTAACTCAATTTGTTTTAAGTCACTGTACATGTTCTAGCATGCTTATTTTCTTTTCTCTGATAAGTTGTCATATTTAATGTACTCTAAATGTTTTTGTCATACTCTATCATTTGATTACTTTTGTTACATGTACCAATTTGGAGCTTTTCTCCTCGGGCCTCTGCTGAAAAGGGCCTCTGCCCAGTCAGACTAACCTAGTTATCAAATGTCAACTAAAAAAAATAAATGTGTGGTATATAAGAAAGCATTTTTTATTATTTATTTCTGTAGTGTAGTTGATATATTTGTGAACAAGTACTGAGAGACCAAGTTTGCAGTGCATGGGGGAGGTAAATGGCTGCAGTGTACATATATTTTTTTAAGTGCCTTCCTTTTGTTTGTGTTTTTAGATGTACTTTCATGGGATGAAGATTAAATGGACAGTACACAACAGTAATATTTCATAGCACACCGCTGAGCTGTTTGTACATGTATTAATTTCAGATGTAGTGTGATGAATGATCATACAACCATTTATGACTATTGCTTGCAGAAATGCAACTGTGTCATATCTTTCTGTGTATGTTGCTTATTCTTTTCATATCTGACCAGTAATTTGAGACATGCATTCTGTACATCATTTTGTATCATTGTCCTTAAAATGTGTGAGAATATTAAACAGCAGTAATATACAGTTTTCAACAAATGCAGGGGACATAGTATGTTACTGAACAGAAACTGTGAAATGTGTGCTGCTTACATTTAAAATCTTGATACGATTATTTCTACACTTTGTAAGTCTAACCTGGCTGACACAACCACTGGAGGTAAGGGAGTTTGAATTGCTGCTGTATTTTCCTTCTCCCTACCAGTAATCATTCATAGTTGCAATCCATTAGCAACAAACACCGAGGGAGTGCCTGTATTACATCTACTACACAGAACCAAGAATTTGGGATTCAGCAATTCTAGTGAGTTTAGACCTAATTTGCATCTTCACCATCCTCACAGGCCTAAATCTACACTATAAAAAGGGAACCATGTAGCTAGGGAACCTGAAGGTGAGGTGACTTATTTATGTGGATAACACATAAGAAGATTGCTACAACTCTGTATTTATCTGTACAGAAAACTACTGATCTTGGTAAAAAGAAGTTATGTTCTTACCATAATATTCCATCTCTGTTGTTAATCTTCATTCATTTATGATGGATGGGTTTCGGCTCTGTACTTTGAACTAACTCAGTCGATATAACAAGCTGGTGCTAGACAAAGACTCTCAAGCAATGGTCACCCATAGTGCCCATCTCATCTCCTCAGATGGAGTTTGCCCATAAGTAAAATAAAGCAGAGGTTTTGTCTGTAAATGCCCTATCATGTAACCAGAACCAAATCTGAACCTCCAGGAGTCTTTGGGAGGGGATGTCATGAATGAATGAAGATCAACACAGATGGAATGTTATGGTATGAACATAACTTCTTTATCTGATGTGATTAATCTTCATTCATTCATGATGGATGGGACAGAGTCCCTAGCTACTTTATGTCCTGGGAGGCCCTATGGAAGGATATTCCTGAGCCCCATTGAGCCAAAGGATGCTCTCCTGCTGGAGACCAAATCCAATTTGTAATGAGTGATAAAGGTATGCGGGGTAGCCCAAGTGGCTGCTGTGCAAATGTCATCCATAGAAGCTCTGGAGTGAAAAGTCACCAAAGTAGCAACTGATCTGGTTGAATGCACCTTGATTTTAGATGTTAAACACATTTTGTTCTGTTGATAGACAAAGGAGATGCAGTCTCTTAGCCATTTTGCCAATGTGACTTTGCAAACAGATTTTCCCAACTTGGATCCTGAAAAAGATAGGAATAATTGATCAGATTTTTGGAAGGATTTAGTTTTAAGTAGAAATGCAACTGTCTATGTACATCCAATAAATGTAAACAATATTCTCCTTTATTAGAAAAGTTTGGGAAGAAAACTGCCAGGTCAATGGATTGATTAATATTTAACTCTGAGATAACCTTGGGTAGAAAGGAGGGGTTAGTCCGAGGTGATACTCTCTCTTTTTAGAAAACTATGCAAGGACATTTTGCGTACAAGGCCTGTAATTCTAAAATTCTTCTTGCTGAAGTAATGGTTACCAAGAATAAAGTCTTCCAAGATAAGAATTTTATATCACAAGTGGCAGCAAGCTTAAAGGGATGATGAGTCAAAGTTTGTAAGACCAGCATCAAATTCCAAGGTTCAATGGGCTCTTTGAAGGGCAGTTTTATATGTATGACTCCTTTCAAGAAAGTTTTACAGAGAGAGTGAGATATTAAAGAGGAATCTTGAAAACCATTGTGGAAGTTTGAGATAGCTGCTAAGTGGACCCAGATCGTAGAGGCTGATGCTCCTGAATGGACTAAGGTTGATAAATATTCCAACACTGAATTGGGGCTGAAAAGGGGTCCAGTCCTTTTTCTTGAGACCAAAAAACAAAATCCATTTGCTGTAATAAATTTTTCTGGTGGATGGTTTATGGTAAGCCAGAAGTATTTTTCATACCGGAGAAGATAGGTTATTTTGCTTGGCAATTACCAGAAGTGGAGGTACCAAGCTGTCAGCTTGAGGCTCGATGGATTTGGGTGGATCAACCCCTGAGGGTGCGACAGTAATCCCAGAGTTGGATTCAGAGTCCACGTTCAGTAAACCAGGTGAGCCCAAAGGAAAGGGAATCAGACTTGTCTGGGCCAATAGGGTGCGATGAGGATTACTTTGCTTCTCAACTGAAGTGCTTTCTTCAGAAAAAGTGGAATCAGAGGAAAGGGAAGGAAGGCATAAAGCAGTCCTGGGGGCCAATCATGTACTAGAGCATCCCTCTGCGACTCCCCCTGAGGGGGGATTAGAGCAAAGTAGCTGCTGCATTTGTGGTTGGTGGGAGATGCAAATAGATCGCAGCAAGAATGACCTCAGAGAAGGAAAATCTCAGTTGCTACTTTGGGATTGAGGGACCACTCATGAGGCAGGAGAATGCATCTGCTCAGCTTGTCTGCAATCATGTTGGGATTCCTGGGAATGCGCATTGCAACCAAAAAGTGGTTGGAGGCTATCACCCATTGCCAAACTCTCATGGCTTCCCGACACAATGGGTAGGATCTGGTTCCCCCATTTGTTGATATACCAGACAACCGACATGTCCAACTGGATAGCAATTGTCCCTGATGGGAGGGCAGATTGGAATGCTTGCAACACCAGAAGCACTGCCCTCAGTTCTAGGACATTGATATGCAAATTGGCCTGTAAGGGGAAACAAGTGCCTTGGACTGTCTTTCCCTGAAAATGCCCCCACCCCATCAGGGATGCATCCGTGGTCACTATGGCCTTGGGCTCAGATGGTGAGAAGGGACAACTCCATAATTCCATTTCTGGCTTTATTCACCAATTCAGATCTTGCTTGCAGCAGTTTGTTATGCGGATTGGGTAGGGCATGGGATGTGTCACTAGAGACCACTGTGATGCTAGAAGCCATTGTAGTAATCTCATATGGAGTCTTGTTAGAGGAACTATAGCAATTGTTGCCGCCACTGAACCCAGCAGTTGAAGGACTGAATGAGCTGGGATTTTGTCCTGAGAGAATATCACTCAGAATTCAGATCTTCATCTCTGAAGCCTGTGAAGAGGAAGGGCAACCAGGCAAGACCTCGTATTGAATGTTGCTCCTATGAATTCTAGACTTAGAGTAGGTACTAGTTTTGACTTCTCTTCATTTATTGAGATCCCTAAGAGTCTTGCCAGCTGTAGAGTGTAGTCCAAGGCAAGGGGCAGTAGATGCTTGGTGGGAGCAATAAGGAGCCATTTGTCTAGGTATGGAAACACCCAGAATCCTTGCAGTCTCAAGTGAGCTGTTACTACTGCCATACATTTGGTGAACACTCTGGGGGCTGTGGAGAGACCAAAGGGCAGCGCTTGAAATTGGTAGTGATTGGCTCCCAGCCAGAAGCGGAGATATCTTCTGGAGCATTTGTTCACTTTTATATGGTAATACTCATCCTGAAGATCTATCAAACACATCTAGTCATCTTTTTCCAGAAACGGAAGAATAGACTGAACCGTGACCATCAGGAATTTGGTCTGTCTGATGAACGTGTTTATGATGCTGAGGTCCAAAACTGGCCTCCAGTCCCCTGTCTTTTTGGGCAGTAAAAAAAACCTTGAGTAAAATTAGGATTATATCTTGTCTGGTGGGACTGTCTGGATGACTATTTTTTGGAGCAGCTTTCAAATTTGTTGTGCTGCTGCATCCATCTGACTGGGTGGAATGACAGGGATTCACCTTTGCAGCTTCAGGTAAAGATCGAAGGGAATGTGATAACCTCTGGTAATTATTGTCTGTACCGAAGAATCTGTTGTTATGGAATGCCAGGCTAAGTGGTGCAGAGAATCTTCCCCTGGTTGCTTCCAGAGCAAGCAATTGGGCCACTCTTCAGGAGTGCTGACAGGGCTGCCCAGAAAAGGAATCTCTAGATCCCTGGTTACACAGACCTCTTCTGCTTCAGTGGGGCATCTTCCTGATGAGTTCCCCCCTCTGCCCAAGGGGGATAATTCACCATGTGTCATGCAAAGGCCCTTGGAATTTCCTGAACCACATCTTTCCACTCCTCTGATTCCTAGAGTAGGTTCTTTGGGGAGTGGAAAAATGCATGCCCACAGCAGATAGGGTCTTTCCATCCTTCTCACACCTGGCTAGAATGTCTTTAACTTTTGGACCTAAGAGAGAGAAAGCAGCAATGGGAGTGCTGACAAAGGAAGACTTGAAAGGGTCCACAAAGTTGCCAAGTGCATTCAGGCATGATGTCTAATGACAGTGCCTGCACCCGCTGCTCTGGCTGCCCCTTCGGTTGTATGTGCAATCAACCGCATGGACGAGTTAGATATGGATTCCAGGGTAGCAAGCTGAGAAGAAACTTTGTCACGTACTTCATCAGACACTGCTCCTGCTAAAGTTCCTGAGAGTTCCATGATCAGATCCCTCTGGAGGTGTGTAAAATGTGCGAAATAGTTCAACAACTGTATGGTGAAGGTTTGTTGAAGTGTAAACCCACTTCCCTAGTCTGCCTATCATCTGAGACTCCCTGTTTGGAGGATAGACAGCAGGACTCTCCTCTATGATTTCTTTCCTTGTAGCTGCCACCACCACCTTAGCATCTACTGCCAAGCCTTTGGACCAATAGTGCTGATCCTCTGGAGGGAAGATTATTTTGTCTGGTCTCTGGGGGATTGGCTCAACTGTATCAGGGGCCTTCCAGGCATGCTGCACAATGAGCTTAACCAACTCATCTGCAGGTGGAGTCACCTAGGAAGTAGAGGGTCAAGCAGAGAAAGCCTGCAAGAATACAGATTCCTCCAAGGAAGGGGTGGTGGACTTCCAGTCATCCCTCTGTTTCAGGATCTCCAGTAAGTTTCCAAAGGAAACATCCTCAGGGGGCAACCATGGAGACCTTTCCCCCTCATCATAATCTGTATCTTCATTGAGGGATTCCTCAGGAGAATCAGTGTGCTTCCTCTTGCATGATCTCTCACGGTGTGGCTCTTCAGAGGGGACATCTAAAGATGACTTTCATAGTGTTGGTGCCATGCGGTAGGGTATCTTGCTGCTCCCATACCTGATGTCCCAGTGTAGTGGACTGTGTCAGCTGCAAACCAGAGGACATGTATATGTGACATTCCTGCACTGAAGGGGCCAACTGCAAGCCTGCCAAGGCAAGTGCCCTCTCCATAACCTGAAAGGCAGGCCCGCCCAAAGAAGGATGGGAGCCCAGAACCAAGAAAGACAACCTCAGAACTGGGGTCACACCCCCCTCTGATGAGCCTGCCTCCAGGAAAGGAGCCATGAGAGGAGTCAGAGCTGCCACATCAAGTGGAATTGTAGATGGCGCCATAGAAAAAAAATCAGTGCCATACTAGGGATCACAGTGCCAAAAGACCAGTCACGGTCTTCAGGGTGAATCTGCTCTGACTGAGCCATGGTTCACAGGGTAGGTTCTGGAACCACAGTAAGATCTACCAGTGGAACTAAAGAAGCTGGCACCAGGATAGGTGTCAGCATCGAGGGCTCCAAGGACTGCAGGGAGGTTGAAAGAGGAACATAAGTTGGAGTCTGTGGAGAAAACCCCCTGGCTCCGGATGGGAGGGAGGTCCTAGATGGAGTTGGAATGCCTCTGGCCACTGGGAGCTGATCCACAAGTCTCACTACATTGAGCTCTGAAAGGCTCCTGGTGGAACAGGTTGACATCCCCAATGGAGATTCAGGCCGATCAAGGAATGGACTTAGCTGTTGTCCAACAAAGGGATCAATTGATGGAGAATATTAGGTCCTGACCAGTGTCTTGACCTTTGGCACCATGGTCAGAAGGCCAGAAGGTTGCGATGATGGGTGGAAGTGACCAGTTGTAAGGGGGAGACTATTGTTGGTGCCAAGAGGGTCTGTGGTACAGTAGAAGGGGTCTGTACCATGGTAATAGTAATGGTTGTCCATTACGTAATCAAGGATGGCACCATGGGTGGAGTTTTGGACTACGGTGTTGAGGTAGGTGTCGAAGTCATTTTGTCAAGTTTCATTTTTGGTTCCATATGAACCTGGGCCTTAGTGGCTTTTGATTCATGGGGCTGAGGAGATTGCTAGTACTGAATGGCTCCTCTTCTTTGTCTCTTTTCAAGGAGGGTTTGAGACCTCCACCTCAGATAAAGCCTCAGAGAAAGAGGCTTTCAAGAGACCCTTTAAGTTTAATTTGTTCTTGTGCTCAGCTAAGGTCTGGACATTAAAGCTCTTAACAGAGCTCGCACATAGGTTGAAGCTTCAAATGTGGTACTCCTAGGCAATACACACAGGAGAGATCCCCATCAGAGTTTGGCATCTTCCTGCCACATTTACCACACTGTTTAAACCCAGCAGTGCCCTTCTTGTCAGCCTTTGTGAAAAATCCAGTTGACAGCAATTAAACAGTAATCCAGCAGTTATTAAACAGTAACTAACAGGTAGAATGTCCTTTCATGATTAGGTATCCACACACACGCACATAGAAGGGAAGATTTTTTTTTTAAATTTTCAACAAGGTAAGTATAACGTATAAAGAGTAAAGGGAAGGGGAAGAGAATAACAATGATAGTATTTAAACTACCAAGTGGTAAGGGGAAGGGAGGGACCTGTACCAATGATGGTACAAAGAAATACCAACAAGGTAAAAGGGAAGGAAATATTCACTCACATAGAAGGAAACTATCACTAAGTATAGACGATTAAGAAATAAGAGGTAAAATGCCAAGATTAAGAGAAAAAAAATGAAACAACTTGAGAGCTGGCATGATGCATCTTGAAACTCTTTGCGGCAAATGAGTTCTGAGGAGATGAGGAGAGGGGCAGTGTGGGTAACCTTAGCTCGAGAGCTTTTGGCTGGTGCAAGCTTGTTATATCGGCAGAGTCGGTTCCGATGATGGAACCAAAACCCATCTGTCATGAATGAACATCATCAGCTGGTAAGATTGCATTTTCAGTAATACACTCGATATGCTCAGATGTAACGTAGAAAAATATTTTTATATATGTATTAGCAAATGCTACTTTTATCTGTATGCGCTTCTTAGATGTTTACTGATGGCATAGGCATTTTTTTCAGGTCATTTTACTTTTTCAGATGTACAGCCTTATTAACTTACATCACAAGTGCTAATGTTACAAATGTTTCTCTTTATACTCTTCTATTGTTATTTCAGTGAAATTTAAATGTCCTATATTGTCAATGACACAGGGGTGTTAGCCTTCTAGGATGGTCCATAGACATCTCTATGGGAGTGCTGGCCACAGTTAAAGGTGACTGGCAATTCCATAAAATTGAATGTTCTGTAGTAATGTGTACACGTTTTTGGGACAGTTTATTTAATAGCACTTATAACAGCTCACTGATGTTTTATTCCTTTTGTTTGGTAGCAAAATATGTCCTTTACCTGTTGTTTTGGGAGTGGGGGAGCCAAGTTCCATTTCTGTGTTGGCACAAACAAAATTATTTGTGCAGAGGTTTGCTTTGCTATTGTTACTCCCACTTGTTTTCGATCCAGCCTTGCTGTGTGTGTGACCGTGATATGTTACAATGACATAAATCCTATATTTGAATATCTTGAATGCTTTTTGCTTCTACAGTGAGCAATATTAAAAACTACTTTTATGCATTATATCTAAGCAGGACTTTTATTTATGTGATATTTTTGTGTATTATCCTTCTTTTGTGTTTTATGTTACTTAAGACTATGGCACCCAGGCATCCCAATCCCTACAAATGCCTCTTCAGTGACCTTGAGAATGATGTAATTGTTCAAGCATTTAGGCAACATGGTGCCTTTCTTCTTGAGACAGGATATGGGGCTACATCTGAAGAATGCAGATTTGTCAGTGGATAGTAGACTATGTCAATTCTGTTGGGGCCACAGCAGGACATATGATCAAGTGCATCATAGGGCCATTGACATGATTTCATCAGTCTGGACGAGAGCAGCTGCAGTGGCCATTGGACAGATGGCTACTGGGGGGCTGCTACACTGAAACCAAATGAAGAGTTCTTGTCCACTGTCAGGGATCTAGAGAGCTCAGTGAAAAGTGCACAACAGCATGTGATTGATGTTAGTGCTGCTGTTTCAGGGAGGACAAGCATGTCCCAGGAGCAACTTCCAGGTAGGCTTACCTATCTCGATTGCTAAATATTTATTGTACAGTAAAATATTGACAGCAATACTTAAATTTGTTTAACAAAGTGTGTTTTGGGGGACTAGTTATAAATTGATACATTCTGGTTCATTACACATGGGCTTGGGGTGGATGTGTCAACCAAATTTTTGTTAAACATATCGTTAATGGACATATAATGGGCCAATATTTTTAACCCATTATGATGATGGTTTCCTTACCTTTTGCTTAACTTCTTCCAGAACCATCCTCCCTAGGAAATGTGGAGTCATCTATACATGGTAAGCCAAACATTTTTATTTCAGTAATGATGAGCAGTTCACAGTCATATTTATTTTATTTTATTCCTATGTGTTTTGTGGGTGTCAGGACCGTGTGGGTATTGCTGTACCATATGTAAGAGCGGCACCACTGTTATTTTCTTAGCATATATTGAGCTACAGTAGTGTAGCTATTAACTTCTTTTCTGTGTCTGTTGTTTATTATCACAGGTGATCCTGACAGTGGAAATGTAGGACTCTTACCACCTGATTTCAGAGTATCAGCAGACTCTGATGATGATGGTGGGCAAACAAAGGCACAGTCGGGGGGTACAGAGGTTGAATCTGACACTGAGGTTGACATTCAGCCATCCCCTGTAATTCCATCAGACACAGCTAGGACTATGCCAACCCATTCCAGTGATCCCTCAGAAATTGGACAGGTGGAGGGTGAGACACTCAATCAGGATAGTGTGGCTAGTGTGACTTCAGTGCCTGTTCACTCTGGCCATAGCCAAGGCGTGGGCAAGATGACATGCAGGAAGGTTGTTAGGGGAGCTCAAAGGAGGCCTGCTTTCCATCCTTGACCTGATCCAGGTGTGTCTTTCTGTGCTACTCAGTGTATGTTTAGGGCCATCATAGAGGTGCAGGCACATTCCAATAGGACCTCCGAAGAAATGCTTAGGGTTGTAGATGTGGCACAGGCTAACATGCACAACTGCCTCTACCTTGTTGCCGATTCAATGGATCAGATGAATGAGATGTTGGAACAGGTGGTGTCTGCGGTGGGACATCTGCTGGGAGTGGGATGGTATCCACATGGGTGTAGGTCAGCCACATCATCTGATATTAGCTGATGTGGCCATACCCGATCATGCTGCAATAATGGTACTACTTCCAATGCTCCATCAGTGGTTGAGCCGTCCACAGTGAGATGTGGCAGGCCATGGGGGTTGTGGTCCTGAGCATACTTGTGAGGACAGCTCATCCAGCAAACAGTCACGTTCAGGTAGCAGCAGTGCATCTAACTATGGGCATGGATGTGCCAGTGTAACTTCTGGCAGAGCCAGTTCTCATGGTTGGGTACAACAATGAACTGCCACCTCTACCATGCATGGCTCACACCTACCTGATATATCAAGATGTATACTTAAAATAGAGCTTGGCTGTGTTCTTGCAGACACTCACACAGAAATTTCACCTGGAGTGCCTATATAGACACTCACGCACAACAGTTACATGGTTCAGTCATGAGGCTTTAAGCTCATTCTGTCTCAGTGGCCATGTGATACTTTATCTAAATGTCTGCCTGTTTCTGTTTCTTACTCATACACACACTCACAGTTTGTGTCAGCCTAGGCTTCCTGCCACCCCCACCCCCCTACAAGAGATGATAACTGTGCCATATCCTTGTTTTCTGTCTTTAGGATTCAAGGATAAATAACCTTTGTGTCTGATGCTCAGGTTGCATAGCTGACTTAGTGCTTAGGATATCTGTGTTTGTGATGCCGTTTTGCTAATTGTACTGTTTTCTTACAGGTTTTTGTAATATGCACATGCCTTCTCCCACTCTTACAGCCACAAAGCTAGACCAAGCCATAAATAAAAGTGTGACAAAGGCTGAAAAATAGGGAGACTTTTTAAATATTTTGGTTTTACAAAGTTAGACAGTTGATAGAATAAAACATTTTTTGCATCAGTATTTTTAAGATTCTTCTGAGGGTTATGAAGTCTGAAACAGAAATGTGTGTCATTCATTTCTAACTACTCTCGTTAATGATTTGCCAGTACAAAAGGATGAAGCCAAACTGAGGACATTCAGTGACCGTCAGTACTTTTGAGTGGTGTGAAAGTGTAAATCTTTGATGCCTGAGGCCTATTACTTAATAGAGAACACATGTATTCACATACGTCACTGCTGTACAAATCACCCACCTTTTACTTACTTATATTACCAAGTAACAGTATGCAAGAATATGCATTAATTTGTATTATTACACTTTTTTTTTTTAATTTTCCAGGTTCAGCACTTACCTTGTAAATCTAGCATTTGCTACAGTTTTAGTTCAGAGATGAGTCTGTCTGAATCTAGGAATACACAGCCATTACATGGGTAGGTAAAGGTTGTGAGCATTGCCTGGCATTAAGGTATTGTATGTATGTATGTAGGATGAATGTTTTAACCTCTTATGCAGAGAGAGCATGATATGTGTTGCCTCTCAGCCAATGTAAAGGTGAACTGAGCATGCCTACACTCAACAGCTACTGGTGCCCCCTCTGATTCCTTACCTGCATGTGGCTATGGTGACTTTGCCAGTGGTGGTGGAATATGTGTCCCTTCCCTTGCTATTAAGCATTTATTAATTCTTTTTGGAAAGTACCTTAGATCTGAATATTGCTTTTCACTAAGGATGTGTGCATGTTCTGCTTCATAATAGTGATAGTCTTGCAACAGGTATATCTGGACATTGTTTTCTATCAAGGCAGTGAATAGGGACGTCATTGCATATGTATATCAATATTTATCTAGAGATTATTTAGTGAATAATGGACTCTCTACTTATATAAAATTATAATGTGCAGCTATGCATTTCTGTGCTGACGGAAGCAGAGTTAACATAGTGACCATGCTTTTGGCTGTCAGTAATATTTTAATATTTCAATAGTTTGGTAGATATAGATAAGAATTGCTCCGTACATCTGGAAAAGTAGATAACTGTTAAAGAAGATCATATATAAAAATTCCAGAAAGGCAACTTGTTAGTTAAAGCCAATTATATATAGTAAGTTTATATATGACAAACAAAGAAAAATAAAACAAATGCCCTTGAAAAAATTTTTAAAAAAAAGCTAGTATTACACTTTGGCCACTGGATGGCAGCAAAGTGGAAACAGGGAAGCTATGTAAAGCTAAATTCATTGGAATGATACATTCGGCACTTATAGCCAATAAAAAACTAGGTAGTGAAGTGCATATTAGCATATAGCTGAAGTAGGATGGGACAGTATATTAGCATATTTTTGGCGCCAATTCTAAATCATAGCTATTGGCTATTTATTTAGTAGTGCAAAGAAAGATTACTGGATATTCTAATAAAGACTAAGAATGAATTGATATGATTGGCTTAGAAGTTAATTGATGTTAAACCTTATTGGTTAGTTTTTAGTATAAATATTAGGCATTGCTACTAAAAGACAATGATCTGAAGAAGGCTAAATAGCCGAAAGCGCTTATCGTTTTATCACCGTGGAATTTTAATGCTGTTTTTACTTTTTCCATTAAATTTGTTTACTGTTTGACACAGGGCTTTATCATGGTGGATTTTTGCTGTGGTGGAATACCAGAGGTTTTTTCTTAAAGTTATTTTATCAGGATGATATTGTGAAGCATGGCACAGACGGTGAAGATTTCAGTACACATACATGTATTGTTCTGCAAGGCTCCCCCAGATGTATTTTAGCATCGGAACTATGACTTCAGCAGCCCAAACACACACACTGTGATATTTCTGGTTTAAGCATGTGCCTCATTATAGTGTTCTTCAGTGGGTGTGTGTGCATTTCTAATGGGTGTCATCAGCCATGGTTCCAGTGCATAACCAGCATCCCCCAGTAAACGAGCCTGTTGGATATCACCCATAATAAACATCTGATACAGTTGGGAGTTGTGCCAGATATGTGAGTTGTGGTAACTGTCTGGGTTCCCAGCACATGCATTCAAGATCATTCCCTTAGTGTTGGACATGACTTGGCAGTTAATGGAGTGGAAGCCCTTTCTATTTATGTAGACTCTTCCCTCTTCCTCGGATGGTGCTTTGATTTCTGTATGTGTACAGTCCATGACACCCAGTACTTCAGGGTAGTGTGTTACAGGGTAGAATTCCCGCAAATTTGTAGCCCTGTCCTCAGGTGTATGGAGAAAATATATGTAATCACTGACATGTTGGAGTATAGCATTCAGGATTTGATGGAGGATCCTGGATGCTGGTGCTTGTGACACCCCCAGCATGTCCCCTGTTGGTCTCTGAAAGGTTTCTGTAACTAAAATTCTGAGTGCTACACATACCTTTGTCTCCACCAGCATTGGTTCCCCTTAGTTTGCCCTAGGTCTGAGTTGAGGATGACAGAGGTTGCGGAGTTCCTGTAGTTTGTCTGTATCCACCCTGTAGTGCTCTACAATTTCCACCTCATGCAGACTGTGATAAGTTAACAGGGTCTGAAAACCCTTCTTAGGTTCATAGGTAGGTGCTATGCTATCTGCCCAAAGGCATTTATAAGCCCAACCAGAATGTATTGGCTTTCGCCACCCCCTTAGATTAGTTCCCTGAAGTGATCCCGGGGTAAACTTTCTGTTTCCCATCCACTCGTCAAGGTTTCTCTTGAAGAGTGTTAACGAGGAGCTCTGCGAAATGTAGATTGGAATCTTGTTCTAAAGCATGGGAAGTCTCTCGGACAGGAATCTATCCCTCCAGCACACCCTATTTATTGTTGTGCTGAGGTTTAGATCCCTAGAGTGTGTGGCTTGAGGGGATAAGGTTTTCTTTAGGTGGAGCATGTCCATCAATTCTGGGTTGGACATGGCCTTGTTTGTCAGGCAGAGATCATCTCTGAATAGGCGGTATGCAACCGAGTACAGCTGGAGTTTCTTCAGTCGAGCTGCATAGGGCATCTATTTGAGGCCAGTGATCCTGTTCATGAGGAACTTCTGTGGTCTTTCTAGCTGTTGCAGGTATCTTATAAGGTACATCCCAAATGGGGCGTTGTACTCTATGATGGGTCTGATGAATGATGAGTAGTGGGGCACAATGACCTCTTTTGATCTGGATGCGAACCCTTTTGTGATTAGGTGGGCCACGTAGAAGGATTTTCTAACCACTTTGGCAATGTGATTATCAAAGGAGACATTACTATCTACTTGGGTCCCCAGATCCCTTATTACGTCTTCCGTATTTAGGGGACTACCACCTATGTGGTAGTTTGTGGGTACTTTGTTTTATCCAGAGGGGATGACTATGCACTTTTTGGCATTTAACTTGAGGCCATGATTTTGACACCAGGTATCCGTCTCAGTGAGACCCTTTTGGAGGATGTCTGCATCAGCTGGAGAGTCAATTATAGCCTCTAGTTTGCAGTTGTCTGTGAACTTGGTCAGCCATAGTCCTCCTGTGCTTGCCTGTACCTCTGAGAAGTATATGCCGAACAGGAGGGGGATCCTAGGACTGAGCCCTTGGGAATGTCACTTGTAACCAGTTTAGAGTCGGACCTAGCTCCTGCAACTCTCACCATGTGGGTTCTGTCCATAAACCAGTTGGCAACCCATTTTGAGATGTAGAGGTTTATGTTCAGGCTGGTGAGCTTGTCTATAATACCAGAATGGGGAATGGTGTTGAAGGCCTTTGTGAGGTCTAGGTAGGCTGTGTGTACCACCTTTCCCTCATCTATAGCCTTGGTAACTGTCTCAAAGAAGTTCACCAGGTTTAGGAGGCATGATCTGCCCTTAACAAAGCCGAACTGGGTAGGGTCCAGTGTTTGGAGGTTCCCAATGTATCTGTTAATGAGATCCATGTTGATGAGCTCCACAGCCTTGCAGACCAGGCTAGTCAGGCTTATAGGGTGATAGTTCCTGGGGTCTGTTGTGGCTCCACCTTTGTGGAGCAGAATAACCCTTGCTGTGTGCCACTCTATGGGTACATAGCCTGTGGAGAGGCTGAGTCTGAACAGTGTATTTAGGTGAGGGGTTAGTTCATCTTTGAGTTCATGTAGGAAGCAGCCTGGGACACCGTCCAGTCCCATTGATGCTGTGTTTTTGGCTTTGGAGAGGGCTGTTTTAACCTGAGTGTCTGTGATTTGAGGGGCTCTACATTCTTCTGGTATGGTTATGGGCCCTTCTGGGGGTGAGAGGGGGGTAAAGTTTGTGCTGAACCTGTCTGCCAGGATGTTGGTGATATTGGTCGGTTCAGTGTATTTTGTGCCATTCTGCACTAACTCCGAGCAGATCTGAGCATTGCCACTTAGATTCTTGACATAGCTAAAGAATGCCTTGTGGTTATCTTTGGAGTCCTTAGCAATTTTTCTTTCAAAGCTCGCCTTGGATGATTTTATGAGGGATCGTAGTTTCTTGCTGATACTGATCAGGGATGTCTTCCCTTCTTGGGATTTTACTCTTTTCTGTACTAGTTTCCTCCTC
This sequence comes from Protopterus annectens, assembly GCF_019279795.1. Taxonomy (NCBI): domain Eukaryota; kingdom Metazoa; phylum Chordata; order Ceratodontiformes; family Protopteridae; genus Protopterus; species Protopterus annectens. Next base: position 842,059,698 of record NC_056725.1, on the reverse strand, counting down.
CTATTGTATAGCTTCTTTATGGCAGGAGTCCACCAGACTGGTTTCCTGTTCTTGGAGGAGTGAGTCTTGGTTTTGCTTGGGATAGCATTATCCATGCATTCTTGTAGGTGCTTGTAGAATGCATTAGTAAAGGATTTTGTAGCTTGGACAGCATTATCCTTTAGCATGGGGGCTTTGAAACTTTCCACCTCGGTCTTAAGTAACGTGAAGTTTGCTTTTGAAAGGTTTTTCATGGTGGTTTCCTTGTCTGGGGGTGGGGGCTAAATGTGGATATCCAAAGTGATTTGTTTATGGTCAGATCTATCTAGTGAGGGGTTGACCTCTGGTGTGGAACACCGGTCGCCCATGTTGGTGATGAACAGGTCCAATATGTTGTCACCTCTGGTGGGAGTGTTGACCAGTTGATCCCGGGCATTTCAGTTTATAAATTCTAGGAAATGTTGGGCAAGGGAGTTAGTACTTGAGTAGTTCTCCAGTTTAATGTTTGGGTAATTGAAATCACCCAGTATTAGGGTGTTTGCTAGGACCTTTATGTTTCCCAGTGTTTCCAGAAATGCGGAATGGGGGTCCTGGGACATGTTGGGTGATCTGTAGCAAGCTACATTTGAATTGCAGTTTTACCCATTGTTAGTTGCACATGGATGATCTCTGAAGCATCGTGTTGTGCCACTAACCTGGAAGTGTGGGTATCCTTGATGAATATGGATACGACCCTGCCTTTTGTATTTCGGTCCGAGTTCTGTGGCCAAAATGTATGGTGCGTGATGTAGCCTGGTAGATCTCTGGATCCTTAAACCAGGTTTCTGTTACTGCACATATATCGATTTTCGCCATACTGAGGAGTACCTTGAGTGCATGCATTTTGAGGTTTAGACTTCTGGCATTGAGTAGCATTACCCTCGTTTTTTTGTTACTTGTGCTGTTTATGGCAGTGGATTTGTCTTTTGAGCCTTGCCTAAAAAAGGCACTATGGGGTTGGCAAGAGCCTTGGCCAGTATTCGAAAGCCGAAGGGTGACAGGTGCAAGCCATCTCTAGCGAAGCAGCGTGACCTCTCAAGCATGTCATCCCAGGTGGACAGACGCTGGATCCCCTTTGAATGACAACAGAAACTTAGTCAATTGTTGAAATTGATAATTTTTTCTTTATACCATGGTATCATTCTTGGTGAGGGTAGGATGCTACTCAGGGTCAGGGTCATACCGGCCTGGGCTATGTGATCAAAGAGCTCTTCCATGTCTCTTTTCACGTAGTCCAGGGAGGTATGGCTCAGGTCATTCACATCAACATGGACAATAACAGAGTCGTATTTGTATTTGTTTTGGAGTGACCTGAGTGCTTGTGTTATGTGGCGGATCCTGGCACCTGGCAGGCAGCTAACAGTAACCTTCTCCTTATTCAACCTAGTGAGTGGGACATCAGTGTGCCTGACTATAGAGTCACCTATTACTAGTATGTTGGGTATGTTATTTTGCTTTAAGGGCTGTGATTGTGTGGATCACTGGTTTTGTGAAGTATGTGTTTCATGGTTTGTGTTGGGGGGATGGAGGTTGCTTGGATGTCTGCTTTGGAGGCCTCTGTTGCTTTTGCAGATTTTTATTTAGAGCCTTCGAGTATGTTTTCATATATTTATGTGTGTTTTTTGCCGGTGTTGGTTTAATGGGTCTATGTGAGACTGGTGGTGTGATGCAAGTATTTCCCTTCTCCTCTTGACTGTCTGATCCAGTCTTGGGTTGAGAGAGTTTAGCCTCCAGTTTGGCTGTATAATTGCATCTCTCGCATGTATTAGTGTTTGGTGGTAGGAGGAGAGGGTTGTCTGTGTACATGAGGCTGTTGTAATATTGCCTCAAAATGCCCAGATTCACCAGTTGGACTGGGGTGTACACCTGAAACTGCCCTTTGGACATGGCTGGATAGGTACAGTGAACTGTTTTACTGAATGGCTGGTAAGGTCGAATAGAGAGCCTTGTCCTTCTGTACAGTATAGGATGGCCTAGTACTAGGGTTTATATGTGCTTTCTATGAGTTTTGAGCAAGTGCCGGGCTGAAAAATGAATGGCTTGAGTGCTTAAGTTGAAAGCTTGTCTAGTTCCAAGGGAAAAATTAAAGAGGAGACTTTGTGGAGCCGGGAATAGTTTTACCCTTGCTAACCGGCGCTGCCCAGCGTGCAAAACTGGGCAATTGCATTTTTTATAGCAGGGAAATGAAAGAGATAGAAAGTAGCCCAAAATGGCCAATAAACTGGGCTGAAACCACTCCTCCAGGGATAGGCTGCTCAAAGCTCCCCTCTATCACAGGTGAACAGAGAAAATTCTTTCTATCTAAGTAAGGTACGGGCAAACAGAGATTTGTAGCACAGCCCTGAATTCAGCACTAACCCGTAAACTGGACTATACTAGCTTAGAAAGGGGGGAAACAAGTATTTTTTTTTCAGAAAATAAAGCAGATACAATCAAAAAACACTTTAAATGCACAGAAAAGGATACTTATTGTTATATATCTCAGATCAGAGTTGTAGTCAATGTCCCTAGTAATAAAGTAGGAAGAAATGCAAATACAGTAAAAGCAGATGAATAAAGTGCATTTTTTTTGGCCGTAATCTATTAGCAGCAGCAGCTGCACCGACTTCAGCCTGAATTAAAGCAACAACAGCCCCTAACATTCTTTCTGCATAGACTCCTTTCCATGGCCATATTCCAATAGGTTTTGGAATTCTCAGCGAAAACCAGCACTGAGTTTACACAGTTGCTTTATAGCTTGTTGAACAGCTCCCCTATTTTGGATTGATTGATGAGTATGCAGTTCAGCTGCTTATGCTGCAGTTAGCACACCATAGTGCCTACTGTGTAGAGCCGCTTACTGAAGCTAAAATTGTGCTCTACCATGATCTGCACACAGTCTTAGCAAAGGGAAGGGAGGTTGGCCTAATGGTTTGCCTTACAAACGCAAGGTACAGAGTTTGAGTCTCACAAGGGATAATTGGCTAGGCTTAAAAAGGCTCGCAAGGGCAGTTAGCTTAGTACTAATCTATGAACCTATGAACCTTAGCAGACCCTGTAGTGTTTGTTAAATCTGCCCCATTATTTACAGAATATTTACAAATATACAACCTTCCATTTCCTTCCTTTAGTATACATTCATAATTATTTGTTATACCAAGTTTTCATTTTCACTTGACCCCACTCCTTTTTCCATAACCACCATCTAATTTTACTCAATATCATCGCCAGAATTAATTTCCATTAAACATAATTTCATTTATTCTATATAACATGAACCATTTTTTATCTATATACAATTGTCCATCTCCTACCTTTAGTATACATTCATAATTGTTATACCAAGTTTTCATCTTGTCTTGACCCCCCACTCCTTTCATCATAACCACCAGCTGATTTTACTTAATATCATTGTCAGAATATATTTTCCATTAAACATAATTTAATTTATTCTTTCATTCCATATATGAAACATTTTTTATCTATTCTTTTAACATATTCTTGACTTCTGCTAGTATAATCTCCATATCTAATCAGATCCATATTTATCTTATCCACTTCTTTTGTCTTCATAAAATGACTATATAACTTTTCCCATAGTTTTACTACTCTTCCAAAACATGCTCAGTAGTTACTTCTTCCCCGAAATGTAAACATGTTCTTTTGATTCTTTCTTTATATGGCATGTTTCCTTTTCACTGTAATGTATCGATTACCAGTATCCACAAAAAATCTTGATGTTCTACTTTCTTATTACACCATGCGTTTCTTATTTTTTGCTTTAAGTTTTCCTTCCGCTAGACTTTCCCATAGTTTAACATAATATTGTGTCATATTCTTATACCATACTCCTCTCCTTTTCTGTTTCATTGATTTTTATCTTGATAACATCTCATTTATACCTGTTTTCTTTTACTCAACTATGCCATACCCCAAAATTTATCATACATTTAAACATTTTTACAACTAATCTCTCATTTTTTCATTTATCCTCTTTTAACACTTTATATAAATTAAGTGCAGCAGCACAAACCACTAGGTTAATTAACCCTACACCTCTTGATTTAAATACAAAGCTCCTCTTTTTACTGGATTCAGTCTAGAACCCCATATAAATGAAAAAAAATCATATATTGTTGGCAACATAAATACATTTGCCATATGTGCTATTTCCTCATTAATCCCAGATTTATTAAATATACCATGTTTCTACTGATAACCTATGCTTTCCAGAAAAAAAAAAACTTTTAACTCTATTATTTTTCCCATTGGATTCTGCTTGCATTCTTATTCCCAAATGTACATAATACAGACATTTCATTCATTGTGAAATATATTCCTCCTACCTTAACCAAATCACCTAATCCTTTACTCCTTTTCTCTTTGTTTAAAGTCATGCCTGTTGCTTCTAAACACTCATTAAGACAAAATATCACTTCTTTTATCCAAGTCTTATTCTTTGCAATTATTATATCATCCACATAATGCAATAAAACTGGAATTCTTAATAATTCAGGTGTTACGTATCCAGCCTCCTTCATTTTACAATTTCTCTTACAATCGCATTCATAACTAAAGCAAAAATATACAGCTCATTGGATAACCCTGCCATATGCTCCTCCTCATATGTATTTCTTTAATCAGCCATTCCCAAGAATTTTTAATTTATTATTACTATATTTGGACATACATAACTCCATAATTTTCTCACTTATATTGTATTCTTTCATTACCACCCATAACATTTCATGTCCTGTTGTATCAAATGCCTTATGAAACCCCCCCCCCATCATAAGTTTTGCTTCTTCTCTAATATTTATAAGGTCATCCACAATCTCTCTCACTATCACTAATAATTGTAGGCATCCCTTGCTCTTTATGCTACATACACCATTCTTCATATCACTTTTCATCTTGGTTTCAAATCTCTTCTGCATTATTTTAATAAAGATTTTATATTCATCATTATTCAGTACTACACGTCTCCGGTTTTCTAATTGACTGCAGGCTTGTATACATTACCTTAACTTGGCATCCATGTTGCACATTTTCATTCTTCCTCACAGGTGGGTTACGGATCTGACCCTCAGATCTGACTCAACTGCATTTATACAGACTTGGATCCTAGTCTTGAGCTCCTCCCTCTACCTATAATGTTCTACCCTCTGCCCAGATTCCTCAGATCAAGTTTGCTGTCTAAATGCTTATAGTATAAATACATAGAAATAAAAGAAAAATGGTCTGGACATGCCAAAAAAAGCTATAAGTAGTTTATTCCACAATAAAATACAAACGCTTTCACCCTGCCATAGTGCTGGACTTTTTCAAGTAACTCTTATTTTAAAAAGTCCAGCACTACGGCAGGGTGAAAGCGCTTGTATTTTATTGTGGAATAAACTACTTATAGCTTTTTCGACATGTCCAGACCATTTTTCTATTTTTGAAGTTATTAGTTTTTTATGGTCTGTGTGTTTCCACATTTGCTTTCATACACAGAAATAAAAGACAGAAAGAAATAAACCAGAGGCTCAAACTAGGAACATAAAGGTTCCTATAAACTCCACAGATCCTCTAGTAGCCACTAGGTTGTTGGATGGTCGGGAGGAAAAATAAGGAAGAATGAAAATGGACAGCATAGATTCCAAATTATGGTAAGCACATAACTTATAAATATGTTGTCCTTTTTATTCTTCCTCACTATTGTGTCAGAGTCCCCACCTATGTTACTCTTGGGTGGCCTCAAGGAAGGATATGCTGGAGCATTGTCAAATTAAAAGTAGTCCTGCTTCTGGGACATTGTCCAATTTGTAATGTGTCACAAAGGTATGAGTTTTTGACTAAGTGGCTGCGGCACAAATATCATCAATCTATGCTCTGGAGGAGAAAGCAGATGATGTAGCCATAGATCTAGCTGAATTGGCTTTAGGAGGATGAGGCAATTGCAGCCTGTTTTTGGCATAGCATACAGAGTCTTCTCCAAAAATATTTATTGCAGATAATCCAAATCACACGGAAAGTAAACAAAAACTCCACCAAGTGAGGATTAAGCCACCATAAGCGCTTTCATCCCCAAAAGTACACATTAACATGGAATGTCATCAGATGGCAGCAAAACGACATCATATCCTTTAAATACATTTGTTGTGTGACATCAATTCCCCCCAGAAAGACAAATAAAGAAAATAACCACAACTCATGCATTGTAAAAGTCAGCAATTATGAATAATCAGACCATAAAAATATATATGTATATATGTATGCATCCTATAAAGCAACATTTTTTAAAAGTACATGTTAAAAAATGTATAATAGAAAGTAAAAATAAAAAGTTAATAAAAAATACATCCTACAAGCAACATGTATAGCACTACCATTTAAAACAGCTTAACCAGCTCTGTGCCTTGCATTTGCTCAAATACAACCAGCAAACCCAACAGGGAAAGCAGAATAGAAAACCTATGTTAATCATCTATGCAGTGCTTTTAGTTTTAGTAAATTAGAAATAGGAACACTGTCATTGAGACACGGCCAGCATATAGCATTCACATGGAGCTGCCAAACTAGCTCAGCTTCTTCTAATAAGTACTGCTAGCCCCCCCCCTTTCCGAACAAGGTATTATATCCAAAATAAAGAATTTAAATATGTGGTCTGTGTTAGATGTAAGTAAACTGCCCAGCCACGCCACTTATTCTG